>NW_026285718.1:0-7197 GCF_023373465.1 Oncorhynchus keta | reverse complement strand
TGCTCTGGGAGTGCAGAGCCGCCAGGGACCTGTGGAAGGAAGCAGGCCCCTGATCACCTCGTGTCTGCCAGCAGGGGAGGACCTAACACCTCAGCTCCCGCTGTAAAGGGGTGGGCCGAAGGCCCATTCCACCGAAGGCCTTCACCAAGTTCTGGCCCACCCTCACGTGTCTGAAGGAAGCACTGTGGTCCTCCCGTAACCTGCTGGTAGCAAAAACGTAGAGACCACCCCCCAGGCAGTGGCCATGGTAGCCACGGAAGCCCTGGGGTGGTACGGAAGGAAGGGGGCCTCGACCCCACGCAAAGGGTCCCCCACAACACCCTAGGTCCCGGCGGCCACGGCCTGACAGCGCTGCGGCGCCTAGGGCGATGCGCCTAAGGGGGGGATCTCCTCTGGGCCTCGAATGACGGGACGATGGTCTATTTAGGAGAGCAGGATGAGGCGAGCTTGATAAGGACTCACCCCGCTCCTGTACAAGCGATCGAAGACAGCCTTTTAACAAAGTGACTTTTTAACATGTTTCTAACGTCTTAAAAATGTTTTATCTTTGTTAAATAATTCGTACACATTTTAAATGGCTTTTACAGATTGATGTTTTTACAAGGAAAGTACTCTTATTCATAGTTGTTGTCATTGGTTTTAACAACATGTACTTTTAACAAATTTAAATGTAAATTTCAAATGCTGTGTTTTATGCTTTGTTGCCGTTTTTATGTGTATAAATGATGAAATAAATGTATGAGCCGTTTTTAAAGGAATCGTGCAAATAAAACTTTTCCAAAAGAAAAAAAAATTACTCCAACAACAAAAACAAATCCAGGGGTGGGAAGATTGGTGCTTTTAGAAACACTGGCTGAAGAAAGTTTCTAAGACTGTGAATTGTATGTGTTTTGACAGACACATACAATAAGTTTGAAAATAAAAATGGCCTTATAATATAATTTTTTCACACAGGTATTTTAGATTTTTGATACAGGTTCTTTACTTCTTCATTTTAGGGTTGGACTGCTGGCTCTTGTTCTCAGGTTGCCAGAACAAGGACATAACACTTCGACTTAAAATCGAATCCTTCCACCTGAGTGGCGGCTGTCAGTATTGCTGTACTAAGGCGACAGGTGCGTAACCCTATCCCAGGCTGCCCTGCAAAGTCAGTGCGGGTGAGACTGAAGTGTCAAAGGCCTCACTAATCTCCCTCGATCCCTGCCATGGTCAGTTTACTGGGCAGTTTCCATTTGGGCTGAGCCAGGAGGATTTGTCAATGAGACAGAGGAACACAACACATCAGGAAGTCTGAAGCCTCCACAACAGACTCGCTAAATCCTACCAGCTTCCTGGTTTTAACATGTCGCAGCCCCTTCCTTTCCCTCCCCTCCCTCGACAGGTGTGAGGAACCTAAGAGAACAAAAGGTGCGATCAGGATGACCTCAGGGATGAACTCTTAATGTAAACAAGTGAGATGATCCCCTCACTCTTTCAGATTAACTTGAGTTTCCCCAGTGGCTTTGTGTGTATAAGTTATTGTGGGGTTTGAATGTAGCTGGGTAGTTTTAAGTGGATGGAGAAATGGTGAGAAAGGAATTAGACAAATGTGTGTTATCTTTTGAGGACAGTGAATGTGTGATGATATCAGGTGTACGTTGTAAGTATTTAGGGTATAATCATTAATTGTATGGTTCAAGGTCTCAATGTGTATGTGTCTGTGTTCCATGTTTGACATGACAGATGACTGGCACATATTCTTCAGCAGACAATAGCTGGATCCTTTAGACCACTTCCCAGGAGGTCTAAATTTCTGTTGGCAGTAGAAGCCTGTGATTGAAGGCTACTCAACCAGATATGCGACAGATAAGAAAAATCAGGTGTGTGAACACATTCTCTAGCTGTGTATAGCTGTTTTCCATGTTGCCTGTCAGACATTTTTTTTTCTATTTTATTGAAAAAAAAATGTTTTCTTGATTTTTGTGTTATTGCTCTGTCTGTCTGCACTGATTAGTGTTACTTGTCATGTGTTGTTCTTTATGTGCTTATTGTCTAACTGTATGTCATTTTAAGTGTTTTTAATAACCTGCCCAAGGACCGCGGACGAAAATTTGTCGTGTCGGCTGGCTAAAATCGGCAACAGAAATGCTGATTAATGTCCACTGTCCCTATATGTAACGGCGTTCGTTCGTCGAAAGAGAGTCGGACCGAAATGCAGCGTGGTGGTTACTCATGTCTTTAATGAAACAAATGACGATACATGAAATAACTTAATAAATACAAAAACAGCAAACGGAACGTAAAAACCTAATTACAGCCTATCTGGTGAACACTACACAGAGACAGGAACAATCACCCACGAAATACACAGTGAAACCCCGGCTACCTAAATATGGTTCCCAATCAGAGACAACGAGAATCACCTGACTCTGATTGAGAACCGCCTCAGGCAGCCAAACCTATGCTACACCCCTACTCAGCCGCAATCCCAATACCTACAAAACCCCAATACGAAACACAACATATAAACCCATGTCACACACTGGCCTGACCAAATATATAACGAAAACACAAAATACTATGACCAAGGCGTGACACTATAAAAATAAACGTAATAAAGTAGAGTAAAGATATATAATCCACAATGCAGATATGCACAAATAAATAAAAACTAACAATGTAAAAAACTGAATTAAATACAACTGACATCCACACACTTATATAGTAATTCTTAATTTCACCCCAAAACATTTTGGACAAGATAATCAGTAGCAAAAATAGCAGTCACAGTCAGTGGTTATAGGATAAAATGTCAGTTTGACTTTGATGTCAGCTGTTTCTTGGCTGTTACATTAGTTGACTGTTACATTGTTTTTTTGCATGAGGTTCTTGCTATAGGCTGTTGCACTTTAGCCTACTATTATATTGGACTGTTGCTTTAGGCTCTTGCATTTTGGTGTTGCTATAATAGGTTGTTGCATTGTACTGTTGATTCAGGCTGTTGCATTGAGCTATCCCTGGCATAGACAGCTTGAGGCCTGGCTGCTGGCTTTCTCCTCTCTCTCCTTCCCTCCACGCCCCCAGCGAGCGGCCACCTCGTGTCAGATGGCTGGAAGTAAATCAGGCCTGACAGTAACACCTCCCCTGGGCCCCACACGTCACAACAACAATTCAGGCCTAATGGAGCAGCTCTGGGGCGGGTGGGGGTGTGCACCGTAAGGGGGAGGGCCACCATCCAGTGATGTTGCATTGGGTAGGGAGGTGGAAGGTTGAGGGAGAGGGGGAGGGGGGAAAAGGAGGAGGTGATGAGGGGCTCAGAGGATTACCCCAGGCGCTGATATAACTAAACAATCAATTAACCCAAAATAGGATCCTGTGGTGTGGTGGTGGTGTCTCTTATGGTCCTGTACAGATGCAGATGCAGCACAGATGCAGTGGTTTAGTGGTTGTTTGAGAAGGGGGAGACTGCTGAGATAGATTATGGTGCTGTGCCGGCGTATGGTAGAGGTGTAATCACAGGCTTCAAGGATATACTGAATATCTCTTTCAAATACTAGTTTCAATGTATCACATACTGTATGGGGGATTCGCTCCAGGCGGATCACTAACAATGAACCAATCACACAACGGCTATCAGAGACAGACAGGTCGTGTGGCTAATGAGGTGCGCAACTCGCCCGTCATCAGCTCATTCTCGCTTCTCTTCCTTGCGGAAGAATCACTACGGCTCCTGAAGCTGCCGAACGTAGGACCTCTGCTCCTGACAATAATGTTGAGTACTGTTTTGCTTAGAGTAGAAGTTGTTTTCTACCTCTCAGTCTCCTGTGGTAGCTAGCTTCACATGGCTACCTATCGAGACTTTGTTAGCCCACGCTGCAAGGCTTAAGCTAACTTGGCTAGCTCGCTGGAAAGCAAGCAAACCACATTCCTAGCTTTTCGTGTTTAGTTTAACTTTGCGTTCACTCGTTTGTGTTAACTAGATATACCGGTATAGCCTCACGGCTCCACAGTTGTGGGAGGTGCTAACCAGAAGTCGAACCCTGCCCCCACACGGTTCCCTTTGGCTAGCACTGTACTAGCTAAATGTTCTACCTGGAAAGGTAGATTTGCAAGCTCTCCTCTCCCATTTAGATCAGCACACGTTCTCTTGTGTTGTGTTGACTAGACTGACCGACTGCCCTAGCTTCACAGCTCGACGGTCAAAGAAACAATTTTGTTAGTTGAGAGACCAAGAAAGCACACTCTTTCTCCGGCTAGCTTTGTGCTTACCAGCTAGGCTATTAGCCCATGAGGCGAACACTAGCTTGCTTATGGCTAACTATCAAGACTTGGTTAGCTCACGAAGCCAGACTTAAGCTAACTTGGCTAGTTTGCTGGCCAAGGCTATAAGCCCTTTGGCTATAAGCCCTCTGGGTGAACACTAGCAAAGCTATAAGCCCTATGAGTGAACACTAGCTAGCGAATACAAAAGCCTCACGGCTAAGCACAAGTTACTTACTTTCGTAAACCCCAGTTCTGTGATAATATGAGTGAGATGTATCACCACATTTCCCAGCTCGTAAGAGCGCAAGGGATAGAGGCACACATTTTAAAGCATATTGTAGTTTTAGAAAATACAGTTTTGCCGAGTTTGGATGTTTGGATGAAGTTTTGTTCCTCATTATGATGATCAAATGATTGCAAATTTAAATAATTTGCACAGTATCTTGTATCTTACATACATGTACAGTATCTTTCATGCACGCTCTAACATTCTGGCAAGTTCATGCCAAATACACACATACACACACAGACACGTGCACACACAAGCGTGTAAAAACTGTGAATACAACATCAACACTTTTGTTTATACTGCAGATTAATGTTCACAGCATCGTTAGAGTGATCCAACTAATCAACACCACCATTAGCATGTTTTTACTGACGACTTTAATCAAATCCATTACGGGCGGGCCTCTCAATCATCCGCTCTCAGCATAATTATCTCTTCATTTCATACTTTTACTGGAATGCAATATTTGTTAATCTGTCTAGAATGGTTGACTGAAATACATTCAGGACCAGTCATATATTGCAAATGTGTAATCTATGTATCATCTGATCCCTCATCCTCAAGCTGGCACAATTTTTCATTGATGTCAGATCACTGGGAAGCACATTATATATTACACAGGATAATACCAGGGCAACTATAAGTGAACAACGTAAATAATTAACATGCAACAAGTATGTTAGTGAATGCGTGTATGTAACACTTGGGCTCCCAAGTGGCGCAGAGGCCTAAGGCACTGCATCTCAGTGCAAGAGATGTCACTACAGTCCTTGATTGAAATCCAGGCTGAAACACATCTGACTGTGATTGGGAGTCCAATAGCGCAGAGCCAAATTCGTCCAGGATATGCTGTCACTGTAAATGTGTTCTTAATTGACTTGCCTAGTTAAATAAAAAATAAAAAAACACTTACCATTGTTAAAATGGTTTTCCAAGAAAATGTGGAGCATTATTCCATGTACTTACTAGCTTGTTACAGGATAATAATAGTTTATTCTTGTCGTGGATCTGGTATAAGGCTTGTGTAATGTAAACTGTTAATATAATGTTTTTATTTGATCATTATTTGACTGAGATTTACTAACTATCTATCAGGAGTGAACTTGTATCGTACTGGTGGACTCATTACAGCACGGGTCCTATTGCCACTACACACAGCTCATAACCCTGTGGCTGCATGCTGCAGTTGACAGAGTAGCTCCTCCGAGTTGTCATCACAATTTATAATGGCATATGTTTAGTTTCCAAGGTGGGATAATCATCTGCTTTCTTAAAAAAAAAAGTGTTTTGTTATTTCTTGTTTGGGGGGGTGGGGGGCGGATTTACAGGTATATAGATTTCAAATTATAAGTTTACATAACATGTACCTGTAGGCTGCCACTCAAACTGTAAGGAATACATACAGAGTTGAAGTAATAATAAATTCAGTATAAACAGGAAAAGAAAACAAAGAAGAAGTGGGCCTCCACCCTCAACCTCCCAACCCATTCCCAGCCAGTCAACATGTCTCCATTCAACTAGGATTGCTCGTCAGTCTGTATTTCAAGGCCTACCTTCAAACTCAGTGCCTCAATGCTTGACATCATGGGAAAATCCAAATAAATCAGCCAAGACCTCAGAATTTTTTTAGACCTCCATAACTCTGGTTCATCCTTGGGAGCAATTTCAAACACCTGAAGGTACCACGTTCATCTGTACAAACAATAGCATGCAAGTATAAACACCATGGGACCACGCAGCCATCATACCACTCAGGAAGGAAACGCGTTCTGTCTCCTTGAGATGAACGTACCGGTGCAAAAAGTGCAAATCAATCCCAGAACAACAGCAAAGGACCTTGTGAAGATGCTGGAGGAAACAGGTACAAAAGTATCTATATCCACAGTAAAACGAGTCCTATATCGACATAGCCTGAAAGGCCGCTCAGCAAGAAAGAAGCCATTGCTCCAAACTGCACATGGGGACAAAGATTGTACTATTTGGAGAAATGTCCACTGGTCTGATGAAACAAAAATAGAACTGTTTGGCCATAATGACCATCGTTATGTTTGGAGGAAAAAGGGGAAGGCTTGCAAGCCGAAGAACCCCATCTCAACTGTGAAGCACGAGGGTGGCAGTATCATGTTGTGCGGGTTCTTTGCTGCAGGAAGGACTGGTGCACATCACAAAATAGATGGCATCATGAGAAGGGAAAATGCTGTGGAAATATTGAAGCAACATCTGAAGATATCAGTCAGGAAGTTAAAGCTTAGTTGCAAATGGATCTTCCAAATGGACAATGACCCCAAGCATACTTCCAAAGTTGTGCCAAAATGGCTTAAGGACAACAAAGTCAAGGTATTGGAGTGGCAATCACAAAGTCTTGACCTCAATCCTACAGAAAAATTGTGGGCACAACTGAAAAACCGTGTGCGAGCAAGGAGGCCTACAAACCTGAAACAGTTACACCAGATCTGTCAGGAGGAATGGGCCACAATTCACCCAAATTATTGTGGGTGTAACGGCGTTCGTCTGTCGAAAGAGAGTCGGACCAAAATGCAGCGTGGTGGTTACTCATGTTCTTTACTGAAGAATAGACGATACATGAAATAACTTATAATAGTACAAAACAACAAATGGAACGAGAAAACCTATACAGCCTGTCTGGTGAACAACTACACAGAGAC
>NW_026285717.1:0-2215 GCF_023373465.1 Oncorhynchus keta | reverse complement strand
GGTCTAATAACCAAATAATGCCTCATTAACTCTGTGGGGGATTGGTCTAATAACCAAATAATGCCTCATTAACTCTGTGGGGATTGGTCCAATAACCAAATAATGCCTCATTAACTCTGTGGGGATTGGTCCAATAACCAAATAATGCCTCATTACATCTGTGGGGGATTGGTCCAATAACCAAATAATGCCTCATTACACTCTGTGGGGGATTGGTCCAATAACCAAATAATGCCTCATTACACTCTGTAGGGGATTGGTCTAATAACCAAATAATGCCTCATTAACTCTGTGGGGGATTGGTCCAATAACCAAATAATGCCTCATTAACTCTGTGGGGGATTGGTCCAATAACCAAATAATGCCTCATTAACTCTGTGGGGATTGGTCTAATAACCAAATAATGCCTCATTAACTCTGTGGGGATTGGTCCAATAACCAAATAATGCCTCATTAACTCTGTGGGGATTGGTCCAATAACCAAATAATGCCTCATTAACTCTGTGGGGGATTGGTCCAATAACCAAATAATGCCTCATTAACTCTGTGGGGATTGGTCCAATAACCAAATAATGCCTCATTATCTCTGTGGGGGATTGGTCCAATAACCAAATAATGCCTCATTAACTCTGTGGGGGATTGGTCTAATAACCAAATAATGCCTCATTATCTCTGTGGGGGATTGGTCCAATAACCAAATAATGCCTCATTAACTCTGTGGGGATTGGTCTAATAACCAAATAATGCCTCATTAACTCTGTGGGGGATTGGTCTAATAACCAAATAATGCCTCATTAACTCTGTGGGGGATTGGTCTAATAACCAAATAATGCCTCATTAACTCTGTGGGGGATTGGTCTAATAACCAAATAATGCCTCATTAACTCTGTGGGGGATTGGTCTAATAACCAAATAATGCCTCATTAACTCTGTGGGGGATTGGTCTAATAACCAAATAATGCCTCATTACATCTGTGGGGGATTGGTCCAATAACAACATAATGCCTCATTAACTCTGTGGGGGATTGGTCTAATAACCAAATAATGCCTCATTACCTCTGTGGGGGATTGGTCCAATAACCAAATAATGCCTTATTAACTCTGCGGGGGATTGGTCCAATAACCAAATAATGCCTCATTAACTCTGTGGGGGATTGGTCCAATAACAAAATAATGCCTCATTAACTCTGTGGGGGATTGGTCCAATAACCAAATAATGCCTCATTAACTCTGTGGGGGATTGGTCTAATAACCAAATAATGCCTCATTACCTCTGTGGGGGATTGGTCCAATAACCAAATAATGCCTCATTAACTCTGTGGGGGATTGGTCCAATAACCAAATAATGCCTCATTACCTCTGTGGGGGATTGGTCTAATAACCAAATAATGCCTCATTACCTCTGTGGGGGATTGGTCCAATAACCAAATAATGCCTCATTAACTCTGTGGGGATTGGTCCAATAACCAAATAATGCCTCATTACCTCTGTGGGGGATTGGTCCAATAACCAAATAATGCCTCATTAACTCTGTGGGGGATTGGTCCAATAACCAAATAATGCCTCATTATCTCTGTGGGGGATTGGTCCAATAACCAAATAATGCCTCATTAACTCTGTGGGGGATTGGTCTAATAACCAAATAATGCCTCATTATCTCTGTGGGGGATTGGTCCAATAACCAAATAATGCCTCATTAACTCTGTGGGGGATTGGTCTAATAACCAAATAATGCCTCATTAACTCTGTGGGGGATTGGTCTAATAACCAAATAATGCCTCATTAACTCTGTGGGGGATTGGTCTAATAACCAAATAATGCCTCATTAACTCTGTGGGGGATTGGTCTAATAACCAAATAATGCCTCATTAACTCTGTGGGGGATTGGTCTAATAACCAAATAATGCCTCATTAACTCTGTGGGGGATTGGTCTAATAACCAAATAATGCCTCATTACATCTGTGGGGGATTGGTCCAATAACAACATAATGCCTCATTAACTCTGTGGGGGATTGGTCTAATAACCAAATAATGCCTCATTACCTCTGTGGGGATTGGTCTAATAACCAAATAATGCCTCATTACCTCTGTGGGGGATTGGTCCAATAACCAAATAATGCCTCATTAACTCTGTGGGGATTGGTCCAATAACCAAATAATGCCTCATTAACTCTGTGGGGGATTGGTCCAATAACAAAATAATGCCTCATTAAC
>NW_026285716.1:0-5743 GCF_023373465.1 Oncorhynchus keta | reverse complement strand
AGTTACTAATATATGCATATTATTATTAGTATTGGATAGAAAACACTCTGAAGTTTCTAAAACTGTTTGAATTATGGCCAGGAGTATAACAGAACACCACATATAGCAGGCAAACCTGAGAAATTCCACTTCCTGTTTTTTTTTCTGGGTTGGAAGATTTTCAAACCTCTCATTGAAATTATAGCGAGATGGATGAGTTTTCACTTGAGCGCCGTCTCAGATTATTCCATGTGTTGCTTTCGCCATGAACTTTTGAAATATGACACAGCAGTTGCATTAAGAAGTATATCTATAATTCCATATGTATAACTTGTATTATCATCTACATTTATGATGAGCATTTCTGTTGAAACGATGTGGCTATGCAAAATCACTTCAAGTTTTGGAACTAGTGAATCTAATAAACCAATCTAAACTCAGATTCTTTGATATAAATATGAACTTTATCAAACAAAACATGCATGTATTGTGTAACATGAAGTCCTATGAGTGTCATCTGATGAAGATAATTCAAGGTTAGTGATTCATTTTATCTTTATTTTTGCTTTATGTGAATGCTATATTTCGCTGGAAAATGGCCGTGCTTATTGTGGTTTGGTGGAGACCTAACATAATCGTTTGTAGTGCTTTAGCTGAAAAGCCTATTTGAAATCGGACACTTTGGTGGGATTAACAACAAGATTACCTTTCAAATTATATAAAACACATGTATTCCGGGTGTCGTGGGTGTGGAGTCAAAATGCAGGAGACAGAGTTCAATGCTGTGCGTCTTTTACTAGCACCAACGCACCACAGGGTGCTCACAAAAGTAACGTTCCCAAACACAGGGGAAAAAATACAATGGAGAAATACACGACTAGGCACTAAACACGTACCTCTACAACAGAGCCGAAGGTTACAATGAAAATAATCCCGCACAACAACCAGGCGGGCCGGCTGTCTAATAAAGACAAACTAATTAAACATGAACAGGTGCTACCACTAAACATACAAGGAGGGAGAGGAAAAACAATCAGTGGCAGCTAATAGGCCGGTGATGACGACCGCCGAGCGCCACCCGCCCGGGAAGGGGAAACACCCTCGGTCGGACTCGTGACAGTACCCCCTCCTGACGCGCGGCTCCCGCAGCGCGCCGGCACCGGCCTCGAGGTCGCCCCGGAGGACGAGGTGCAGGGCAATCCGGATGGAGGCGATGGAAATCCCTCAACATGGATGGATCCAAGATGTCCCCCACCGGTACCCAGCACCTCTCCTCCGGACCGTACCCCTCCCAGTCCACGAGGTACTGCAGGCCGCTCACCCGGCGTCTTGAGTCCAGAATGGCCCGGATCGTGTACGCCGGGGTCCCCTCGATGTCCAGAGGGGGGGGGGACCTCCGGTACCTCACTGTCCTGCAGGGGACCAGCTACCACCGGCCTGAGGAGAGACACATGAAACGAGGGGTTAATACGATAATAGGAAGGGAGTTGTAATCGATAACACACCTCGTTTATTCTCCTCAGGACTTTAAAGGGCCCTACACACTGCGGACCCAGCTTCCGGCAGGGCAAGCGGAGAGGTAGGTTTCGGGTCGAGAGCCAGACCCTGTCCCCGGTACAAACACGGGGGCCTCACTGCGGTGGCGGTCAGCACTCCTCTTCTGCCGTCCACTCGCTTGTCGTAGAGATTCCTGGACGGCCCTCCAGGTCTCCTTGGAGCGCTGTACCCATTCCTCCACCGCAGGAGCCTCGGTCTGGCTCGGATGCCATGGTGCCAGGACCGGCTGGTATCCCAACACACATGAGAAAGGGGACACGTTAGTAGAGGGTGGCGTAGTGAGTTCTGAGCCATTTCAGCCCAGGAATGTATCGTGCCCCTCCCTGGCCGATCCTGGCAATGCGACCGCGCTCTACCCCCTCCTGGTTCATTCTCTCCACCCCTGCCCATTACTCTCGGGGTGATAACCGGAGGTCAGGCTGACAGAGACCCCCCAGCGTTCCATGAGCGCTCTCCATACCGAGGCGTGAATTGGGGTCCCGATCCAGAAAGCGATGTCCTCCGGCACCCCGTAGTGCCGAGAAAAGACATGGGTAAATAATGCCTCCATGATCTGCAGGGCTGTAGGGATACGAACAGGAGGGAGACGGCAGGACTTGAAAACCGATCCACAATCACTAGAACCGCGGTGTTCCCTGAGACGGCGGAAGATCGGTCAGGAAATCTATGGACAGATGTGACCATGGCAGCTGTGGAACGGGAGGGGTTGTAGCTTCCCTCTAGGTGCCTGAGGAGCCTTACTCTGGCGCACTGAGCAAAGAGGAGACATATGTATAACGTCCTTAACCAACGTAGGCCACCAATACCTCCCTGAAGGCTCCCACTGTCCTCGTCACCCCAGGGTGACCGAGGAGGGAAGGACGTGAGCCCACCGAATCAGCTTGTCCCGAACATCAAGTGGCACGTACCTTCGCCCCGCTGGACACTGAGGAGGCGCGGGTTCAGCCACGTAACGCCCGCTCGATGTCCGAGTCCACCTCCCCCACTGGGGGCTGGCTTAGAGGCGGGAAGGATGGGGTAGGTTCGGTGGACCCATCCTCGGTGTCGTAAAGGCGGGACAGTGCGTCAGCTTCACGTTCTGGGAGCCGGTCTATAAGACAAAGTAAACCGGAACCGGGTGAAGAATATGGCCCACCTTGCCTGACGTGGGTTAAGTCTCCCTTGCTGCCCGAATATACTCCAGATTCTGGTGGTCGGTCCAGATGAGAAAGGGTGCTTAGCCCCCTCAAGCCAGTGTCTCCACACCTTCAGAGCTCCTAACCACCGCTAGCAACTCCCGGTCCCCACATCATAGTTACGCTCCGCTGGGCTGAGCTTCCTTGAGAAAGAAAGCGCAGGGGCGGAGTTTTGGTGGCGTACCCCGGCTGTGACACAGCACCCACCCCAGCCTCGGACGCGTCCACCTCCACTATGAATGCTAGGGGTCCGGATGCGCCAGCACACGGGCGCATCAGTGAACAAGCGCCTTCAACTTGTTGAATGCTCTGTCCGCCTGTGCTGACCACTGCAATCGCACCGGGCCCCCAGCAGTGAGGTAATGGGAGCCGCTATCTGGCCAAAACCCAGGATAAACCTCCGGTAGTAGTTGGCAAAAAACCCAGAAACCGCTGCACCTCCTTTACCGTGGTTGAGTCGGCCAATGCCGCATGGCCTAATGCGGTCACCCTCCATCACCACCCCGGGTGGAAATGCGATATCCCAGAAAAGAGACGGCTCGTTTAGAGAACACGCATTTCTCAGCCTTGACGTATAGGTCATGCTCCAGCAGTCTACCAAGCACTTTGCGCACCAGAGACACATGCGCGGTGTGAGTGGCCGAGTAGATCAGAATGTCATCGATATAAACAACCACTCCCTGCCCGCACAGGTCCCTGAGAATCTCGTCTACAAAGGATTGGAAAACGGCTGGAGCATTCTTTAACCCATACGGCATGACGAGGTACTCATAGTGGCCGGATGTAGTACTAAATGCGGTTTTCCACTCGTCTCCCTTCCGAATACGCACCAGACTATACGCGCTCCTGAGATCCAGTTTTGTGAAGAACTGCGCTCCGTGGAACGATTCCACCGCCGTAGCGATGAGAGGTAGAGGGTAACTATACCCCACTGTGATGGCGTTTAGACCTCTATAATCGATACACGGACGCAAACCTCCCTCCTTTTTCCTCACAAAAAAGAAACTCGAGGAGACGGGTGAAATGGAGGGCCGAATGTACCCCTGTCCCAGCGACTCCGTGACATATGTCTCCATTGCCAACGTCTCCTCCTGGGACAGTGGGTACACGTGACTCTTGGGAAGCGCAGCGTCTACCTGGAGATCTATCGTACAATCCCTTCCCGGTCGATAAGGTGGTAATTTAGTCGCTTTCACTTTACTGAAAGCGATTGCCAATCGGCATACTCGGGGGAATGCACACCGTGGAACCCTGGTCTGGACTCTCCACCGACGTGGCACCGATGGAAACTCCCAAACACCTTCCAGAACACTCCTCTGACCACCCCTGGAGAACCCCTGTCTCCACGAAATTTTAGGATTGTGCCGGGCCAGCCAGGAGTCCCCAGCACCACTGGAAACGCAGGCGAATCAATAATAAAAAAACTGATACGCTCCCTATGATTCCCCTGCGTCACCATGTCCAGTGGGACCGTGGTCTCCCTGACCATCCCTGACCCTAATGGCCGGCTATCTAGGGAGTGCACGGGGAAAGGAGAATCTATCGGCACCAGCGGAACCCCTAACTTAAGGGCGAGTCCGCGATCCATAAAGTTCCCAGCTGCGCCTGAATCGACTAGCGCCCTATGCTGGGAAGAGGGAAAAAGTGAAGGAAAGAGATTAAGACAAACATATGGCCAACAAGGGGTTCTGGGTGAGTCTGATGCTGACTCACCTGGGGTGACCGAGAAGCGTTCCGCCTGCCATCTCTACTCCCAGACGGACCCCCCCAGCACCGATCAGACGTGTGCCCTCTCCGACCACAGTTGGTGCAGGGAAGGCCACCTCCTCCGGTACCCCTCGGCGTAGCCCCTCCCAACTCCATGGGAATGGGAGCGGAGGGGCTGGGTGGTGGAACGCACAGAACCCTCTCTGAACGCCCGCGGGCAGCCAGCAGATTATCCAGTCGAATGGACATGTCGATCAGCTGATCCAGTGACAGAGTGGTGTCCCGACACGCTAACTCCCGGCGGACGTCCTCTCGGAGACTACACCTGTAGTGGTCCATAAGGGCCCTGTCGTTCCACCCAGATCCGGCTGCCAAGGTCCGGAACTCCAGCGCGTAATCCTGGGCGCTCCTCTTCTCCTGCCTAAGATGAAATAGTCGTTCTCCCACCGCTCGGCCGTCTAGAGGGTGATCAAACACGGCACGGAAACGGCAGGAAAACTCTGTGTAGTGCTCCCGCGCTGAGTCTGGGCCATTCCAGACTGCGTTCGCCCACTCCAGAGCACGACCCGTGAGGCAGGAGATGAGGACACTCACCCTCTCTGCTCCTGAGGGAGTGGGTCTGATGGTGGCCAGGTATAGCTCCAGCTGAAGCAGAAACCCCTGGCAACCCGCCGCCGCTCCATCATAAGCCCTCGGTAGCGTCAGACGGAGGGTGCTGGAGTCGGGAGATGGGGAGTCCGGAACCGTGGGTGCCGAAGGTGGAGAGAGGAGACCACTCCTCTCCCATCTTTCCATTCTCTCCATCACTTGATCCATCGCGGATCCGATCCGATGGAGGACGGTGGTGTGGTGGAGAACCCGTTCCTCCATCGATGGGAGAGGGTTGGCTGCTGCTCCTGCTGACTCCATCAATCTGATAGGTGCGGGATTCTGTAATGCTCCGGGTGTCGTGGGTGTGGAGTCAAAATGCAGGAGACAGAGTTCAATGCTGTGCGTCTTTTACTAGCACCAACGCACCACAGGGTGCTCACAAAAGTAACGTTCCCAAACACAGGGGAAAAAATACAATGGAAAAATACACGACTAGGCACTAAACACGTACCTCTACAACAGAGCCGAAGGTTACAATGAAAATAATCCCGCACAACAACCAGGCGGGCCGGCTGTCTAATAAAGACAAACTAATTAAACATGAACAGGTGCTACCACTAAACATACAAGGAGGGAGAGGAAAAACAATCAGTGGCAGCTAATAGGCCGGTGATGACGACCGCCGAGCGCCACCCGCCCGGGAAGGGGAAACACCCTCGGTCGGACTCGTGACA
>NW_026285715.1:15000-16823 GCF_023373465.1 Oncorhynchus keta | reverse complement strand
GAACAGAATGGAGTAGTATAAGTGGAAATAGGCAGTAGTATGGGCCCAGAATAGAGTATGATAGAGTGAAATTGAAGTAGTCTGAGTAGAATGGTAGTGTAGAATTGGAATAGAGTATTGTAAATGAGATATAGTAGTAGAGAGGTATGAGTAGAATAGAGGGCTTATAGAGTAAGTGTACCTAGAGTAGAAATGGTGTAGTATAGAGATGAGTAGTATAGAGTAGAATAGGTAGTATAGAGTAGAATATAGTAGTATGGAGTAAATGAGATAGAGTAGTGTAGAGTAGAGTAGAATAGTGTAGTGTAGAATAGAGTAGTATAGAGTAGAATAGAGTAGTATAGTATAGGGAGAATAAGTAGAATAGAGTAGAGGTAGTGTCAGTGTAGAATAGAGTAGTGTAGAGTAGAATAGAGTAGTGTA
This sequence comes from Oncorhynchus keta, assembly GCF_023373465.1. Lineage (NCBI taxonomy): Eukaryota > Metazoa > Chordata > Actinopteri > Salmoniformes > Salmonidae > Oncorhynchus > Oncorhynchus keta. The sequence continues at coordinate 16,400 of NW_026285715.1, read as the reverse complement.
GTGTAGAATAGAGGGGTTAGACTGTACAGAGAACTATCCCTTTAAGATGGAATATGGGTTAGACTGTACAGAGAGAACTATCCCTTTAAGATATAATATAGGTTAGACTGTACAGAGAACTATCCCTTTAAGATGGAATATAAGCTTAGACTGTACAGAGAGAACTATCCCTTTAAGATGAATATGGGTTAGACTGTACAGAGAGAACTATCCCTTTAAGATGGAATATGGGTTAGACTGTACAGAGAGAACTATCCCTTTAAGATGGAATATGGGTTAGACTGTACAGAGAGAACTATCCCTTTAAGATGGAATATGGGTTAGACTGTACAGAGAACTATCCCTTTAAGATGGAATATGGGTTAGACTGTACAGAGAGAACTATCCCTTTAAGATGGAATATGGGTTAGACTGTACAGAGAGAACTATCCCTTTAAGATGGAATATAAGACTGTACAGAGAGAGAACTATCCCTTTAAGATGGAATATGGGTTAGACTGTACAGAGAGAACTATCCCTTTAAGATGGAATATGGGTTAGACTGTACAGAGAGAACTATCCCTTTAAGATGGAATATGGGTTAGACTGTACAGAGAGAACTATCCCTTTAAGATGGAATATAGGTTAGACTGTACAGAGAGAACTATCCCTTTAAGATGGAATATGGGTTAGACTGTACAGAGAGAACTATCCCTTTAAGATGGAATATGGGTTAGACTGTACAGAGAGAACTATCCCTTTAAGATGGAATATGGGTTAGACTGTACAGAGAGAACTATCCCTTTAAGATGGAATATGGGTTTAGACTGTACAGAGAGAATTCATTCCTTTAAGATGGAATATGGGTTAGACTGTACAGAGAGAACTATCCCTTTAAGATGGAATATGGGTTAGACTGTACAGAGAGAACTATCCCTTTAAGATGGAATATGGGTTAGACTGTACAGAGAGAACTATCCCTTTAAGATGGATATATGGGTTAGACTGTACAGAGAGAACTATCCCTTTAAGATATAATATGGGTTAGACTGTACAGAGAGAAATATAAGTTAGACTATCCCTTTAAGACGGAATATGGGTGAGACTGTACAGAGAGAACTATCCCTTTAAGATGGAATATGGGTTAGACTGTACAGAGAGAACTATCCCTTTAAGATGGAATATGGGTTAGACTGTACAGAGAACTATCCCTTTAAGATGGAATATGGGTGAGACTGTACAGAAAGGTTTGGATCATTTCAGTTCATTTGGTTCTTTCTCTCATTAAAATTCGGATTGGAATTTCCATCAGAAAACTGCTTCGGCCTCAGCTCCATTCGGAATGCTATTTTCCTCCTGATGCCTTTCCAGCCTCGTACACACACACACGCACACACACACATGCACACACACACACACAC
>NW_026285715.1:0-10000 GCF_023373465.1 Oncorhynchus keta | reverse complement strand
TCAGTCCACAATACTGGATACACACATAGTGATCAGTCCACAATACTGGATACACACATAGTGATCAGTCCACAATACTGGATACACACATAGTGATCAGTCCACAATACTGGACACACACATAGTGATCAGTCCACAATACTGGACACACACATAGTGATCAGTCCACAATACTGGACACACACATAGTGATCAGTCCACAATACTGGACACACACATAGTGATCAGTCCACAATACTGGACACACACATAGTGATCAGTCCACAATACTGGACACACACATAGTGATCAGTCCACAATACTGGATACACACATAGTGATCAGTCCACAATACTGGACACACATAGTGATCAGTCCACAATACTGACACACACATAGTGATCAGTCCACAATACTGGACACACACATAGTGATCAGTCCACAATACTGGACACACACATAGTGATCAGTCCACAATACTGGACACACACATAGTGATCAGTCCACAATACTGGACACACACATAGTGATCAGTCCACAATACTGGACACACACACATAGTGATCAGTCCACAATACTGTGATCCAGTCCACACATAGACACACACATTCAGTCCACAATACTGGATACACACATAGTGACCACAATACTGGACACACATAGACACTCAGTCCACAATACTGGACACACACATAGTGATCAGTCCACAATACTGGACACACACATAGTGATCAGTCCACAATACTGGACACACACATAGTGATCAGTCCACAATACTGGATACACACATAGACACTCAGTCCACAATACTGGACACACACATAGACACTCAGTCCACAATACTGGACACACACATAGTGATCAGTCCACAATACTGGACACACACATAGTGATCAGTCCACAATACTGGACACACACATAGTGATCAGTCCACAATACTGGATACACACATAGTGATCAGTCCACGATACTGGACACACACATAGACACTCAGTCCACAATACTGGACACACACATAGTGATCAGTCCACAATACTGGACACACATAGTGATCAGTCTACAATACTGGACACACACATAGACACTCAGTCCACAATAGGACACACACAGATCAGCCCACAATACTGGACACACATAGTGATCAGTCCACAATACTGACACACACATAGTGATCAGTCCACAATACTGGACACACACATAGACACTCAGTCCACAATACTGGACACACACATAGTGATCAGTCCACAATACTGGACACACACATAGTGATCAGTCCACAATACTGGACACACATAGTGATCAGTCTACAATACTGGGACACACACATAGACACTCAGTCCACAATACTGGGACACACATAGACACTCAGTCTACAATACTGGACACAATAACATAGTGATTGGGGTCCACACATTGACACACACATAGTGATCACCCACAATACTGGACACATAGACACTCAGTCCACAATACTGGACACACACATAGTGATCAGTCCACACTACTGGACACACACATAGTGATCAGTCCACAATACTGGACACACACATAGTGATCAGTCCACAATACTGGATACACACATAGACACTCAGTCCACAATACTGGACACACACATAGACACTCAGTCCACAATACTGGACACACACATAGACACTCAGTCCACAATACTGGATACACACATAGACACTCAGTCCACAATACTGGACACACACATAGTGATCAGTCTACAATACTGGACACACACATAGTGATCAGTCCACAATACTGGACACACACATAGTGATCAGTCTACAATACTGGACACACACATAGTGATCAGTCCACAATACTGGACACACACATAGTGATCAGTCTACAATACTGGACACACACATAGTGATCAGTCCACAATACTGGACACACACATAGTGATCAGTCTACAATACTGGACACACACATAGACACTCAGTCCACAATACTGGACACACACATAGACACTCAGTCTACAATACTGGACACACACATAGTGATCAGTCCACAATACTGGACACACACATAGTGATCAGTCTACAATACTGGACACACACATAGACACTCAGTCCACAATACTGGATACACACATAGTGATCAGTCTACAATACTGGACACACACATAGTGATCAGTCTACAATACTGGACACACACATAGTGATCAGTCCACAATACTGGACACACACATAGTGATCAGTCCACAATACTGGACACACACATAGTGATCAGTCCACAATACTGGATACACACATAGTGATCAGTCCACAATACTGGATACACACATAGACACTCAGTCCACAATACTGGACACACACATAGTGATCAGTCCACAATACTGGACACACACATAGTGATCAGTCCACAATACTGGACACACACATAGTGATCAGTCCACAATACTGGACACACACATAGTGATCAGTCCACAATACTGGATACACACATAGTGATCAGTCCACAATACTGGATACACACATAGACACTCAGTCCACAATACTGGACACACACATAGTGATCAGTCTACAATACTGGACACACACATAGTGATCAGTCTACAATACTGGACACACACATAGACACTCAGTCCACAATACTGGATACACACATAGACACTCAGTCCACAATACTGGACACACACATAGTGATCAGTCCACAATACTGGATACACACATAGTGCTCAGTCCACAATACTGGATACACACATAGTGATCAGTCCACAATACTGGATACACACATAGTGCTCAGTCCACAATACTGGATACACACATAGTGATCAGTCCACAATACTGGATACACACATAGTGCTCAGTCCACAATACTGGACACACACATAGTGATCAGTCCACAATACTGGACACACACATAGACACTCAGTCCACATTACTGGACACACACATAGACACTCAGTCCACATTACTGGATACACACATAGTGATCAGTCCACAATACTGGATACACACATAGTGATCAGTCCACAATACTGGATACACACATAGACACTCAGTCCACAATACTGGACACACACATAGTGATCAGTCTACAATACTGGACACACACATAGACACTCAGTCCACAATACTGGACACACACATAGTGATCAGTCCACAATACTGGATACACACATAGTGCTCAGTCCACAATACTGGACACACACATAGACACTCAGTCCACAATACTGGACACACACATAGTGATCAGTCCACAATACTGGACACACACATAGTGATCAGTCCACAATACTGGACACACACATAGTGATCAGTCCACAATACTGGATACACACATAGTGATCAGTCCACAATACTGGATACACACATAGACACTCAGTCCACAATACTGGATACACACATAGACACTCAGTCCACAATACTGGACACACACATAGTGATCAGTCCACAATACTGGATACACACATAGACACTCAGTCCACAATACTGGACACACACATAGACACTCAGTCCACAATACTGGACACACACATAGTGATCAGTCTACAATACTGGATACACACATAGACACTCAGTCCACAATACTGGACACACACATAGTGATCAGTCTACAATACTGGATACACACATAGACACTCAGTCCACAATACTGGACACACACATAGACACTCAGTCCACAATACTGGACACACACATAGTGATCAGTCTACAATACTGGATACACACATAGTGATCAGTCCACAATACTGGATACACACATAGTGATCAGTCTACAATACTGGATACACACATAGACACTCAGTCCACAATACTGGACACACACATAGACACTCAGTCCACAATACTGGACACACACATAGTGATCAGTCTACAATACTGGATACACACATAGTGATCAGTCCACAATACTGGATACACACATAGTGATCAGTCCACAATACTGGACACACACATAGTGATCAGTCCACAATACTGGACACACACATAGTGATCAGTCTACAATACTGGACACACACATAGACACTCAGTCCACAATACTGGACACACACATAGTGATCAGTCCACAATACTGGACACACACATAGACACTCAGTCCACAATACTGACACACACATAGTGCCCAGTCCACGATACTGACACACACATAGTGCCCAGTCCACGATACTGGACACACACATAGTGCTCAGTCCACGACATACACATACATAAAGCTTCAGTCCACTATACCGGGACACACACATAGTGATCAGTCCACGATACTGGACATATAGACACTCAGTCCACAATACTGATACACACATAGTGATCAGTCCACAATACTGGACACACACATAGCATCAACCACAATACTGATACACACATAGACACTCAGTCCACACATACTGGATGACACATAGTGATCAGTCCACAATACTGGATACACACATAGTGATCAGTCCACAATACTGGACACACATAGACACTCAGTCCACAATACTGGACACACATAGTGATCAGTCCACAATACTGACACACACATAGTGATCAGTCTACACATACTGATACACATAGTGATCAGTCTACAATACTGACACACATAGACACTCAGTCCACAATACTGGATACACACATAGTGATCAGTCTACAAATACTGGATAACACATAGACACTCAGTCCACAATACTGGATACACACATAGTGATCAGTCTACAATACTGACACACACATAGACACTCAGTCCCACAATACTGATACACACATAGTGATCAGTCTACAATACTGATACACACATAGACACTCAGTCCACAATACTGGACACACATAGACACTCAGTCCACAATACTGATACACACATAGTGATCAGCTCACACATGGATACACACATAGACAATTCTCAGTCCACAATACTGGATACACACATAGTGATCAGTCCACAATACTGGATACACACATAGTGATCAGTCTACAATACTGGATACACATAGTGATCAGTCTACAATACTGGATACACATAGTATCAGTCCACAATACTGAACACACACATAGTGCTCAGTCCACACACTGGACACACACATAGTGCTCAGTCCACAATACTGGGACACACATAGTTAATAGTCCACAATATTGACACACACATAGCACAGTCCACAATACTGGACACACATAGTGATCAGTCCACAATACTGGACACACATAGTGCTTCATAGTCCACAATACTGACACACACATAGTGATCAGTCCACAATACTGGACACACACATAGTGCTCAGTCCACAATACTGGATACACACATAGACACTCAGTCCACAATACTGGATACACACATAGTGATCAGTCCACAATACTGGATACACACATAGTGATCAGTCCACAATACTGGACACACACATAGTGATCAGTCCACAATACTGGACACACACATAGTGATCAGTCCACAATACTGGACACACACACAGTGATCAGTCCACAATACTGAACACACACATAGTGCTCAGTCCACAATACTGGACACACACATAGTGATCAGTCCACAATACTGAACACACACATAGTGATCAGTCCACAATACTGAACACACACATAGTGATCAGTCCACAATACTGGACACACACACAGTGATCAGTCCACAATACTGAACACACACATAGTGCTCAGTCCACAATACTGGACACACACATAGTGATCAGTCCACAATACTGGACACACACATAGTGCTCAGTCCACAATACTGAACACACATAGTGATTGGGGTTCACAATATTGGATACACACAGTGATCAGTTCATACATTGAATATTAATAATATAGTGCTCAGTTCACACATTGGATACACACATAGTGATCAGCCCACAATACTGGACACACACATAGTGCTCAGTCCACAATACTGACACACACATAGTTAATAGTCCACAATACTGGACACACACTGGACACACAGCAATATACTGCATGCAATGCAACTTCCTAATCAAACGATCATTCTCTTCCTTCTATTCTCTTCATCTATTCTCTCTTCCTTTCTATTCTCTATTCTCTATTCCTCTTCCTCTTCATTCCTCTCTTCCTTCTCTATTCCTCTCTTCCTTCTATTCTCTCTTCCTTCTATTCCTCTCTTCTTTATTCTCTCTCTCTATCTCTTCCTTCATTCTTCTTGGCTTCCTCTCTTCTTCATCTCCTCCTTCCTTCCTCTCTTCCTTCTATTCCTCTCTTCCTTCTATTCCTCTCTTCCTTCTATTCCTCTCTTCCTTCTATTCCTCTCTTCCTTCTATTCCTCTCTTCCTTCTATTCCTCTCTTCCTTCTATTCCTCTATTCCTCTCTTCCTTCTATTCCTCTCTTCCTTCTATTCCTCTCTTCCCTCTATTCCTCTCTTCCTTCTATTCCTCTCTTCCTTCTATTCCTCTCTTCCTTCTATTCTTCTCTTCCTTCTATTCCTCTATTCCTCTCTTCCTTCTATTCCTCTTCCTTCTATTCCTCTCTTCCTTCTATTCCTCTCTTCCTTCTATTCCTCTCTTCCTTCTATTCCTCTCTTCCTTCTATTCCTCTATTCCTCTCTTCCTTCTATTCCTCTCTTCCTTCTATTCCTCTCTTCCTTCTATTCCTCTCTTCCTTCTATTCCTCTCTTCCTTCTATTCCTCTCTTCCTTCTATTCCTCTATTCCTCTCTTCCTTCTATTCCTCTCTTCCTTCTATTCCTCTATTCCTCTCTTCCTTCTATTCATCTCTTCCTTCTATTCCTCTCTTCCTTCTATTCCTCTCTTCCTTCTATTCCTCTCTTCCTCTCTTCCTTCTATTCCTCTCTTCCTTCTATTCCTCTATTCATCTCTTCCTTCTATTCCTCTATTTGGGCTCTCTTCCTCTCTTCCTTCTATTCCTCTCTTCCTTCTATTCCTCTCTTCCTTCTATATTCCTCTCTTCCTTCTATTCTCTATTCCTTCTATTCCTCTCTTCCTTCTATTCCTCTCTTCCTTCTATTCCTCTATTTTCTCTCTCCTTTATTCCTCTCTCTTCCTTTCTATCCCTTCTCTCTTCCCTTCTATTCCTCTCTTCCTTCCTCTCTTCCTTCTATTCCTCCTATTCCTCTCTTTCCTTCTATTCCTCTTTTCCTTCTGTTCCTCTATTCCTCTCTTCCTTCTATTCCTTCTTCCTTCTATTCTCTCTCTTTCCTTCTATTCTTCTATTCCTTCTGTTCCATCTCTTCCTTCTATTACTCTCTTCCTTCTATTCCTCTCTTCCCTCTATTCTCTCTTCCTTCCTCTCTATTCTCTTTCTTTCTATTCTCTCTCTTCCTTCTCTTCCTATTCCTCTCTTCCTTCTATTCCACTCTTCCTTCTATTCTTCTATTCCTTCTGTTCATCTCTTCCTTCTATTCCTCCTTCCTTCTATTCCTCTCTTCCTTCTATTACTCTCTTCCTTCTATTCCTCTTCCTTCTATTCCTCTCTTCCTTCTATTCCTCTCTTCTTCTCTTCTTCCTCTCTTCCTTCTATTCTCTTCATCCTCTATTCCTTCTATTCCTCTCTTCCTTCTATTCCTCTTCCTTCTATTCCTCTTCCTTCTATTCTCTCTTCTTCCTTCTATTCCTCTTCTTCCTTCTATTCCTTCTCTTCCTTCTATTCATCTCTTCCTTCTATTCTCTCTTCCTTCTTTCTCTATTCTTCTTCCTTCTATTCCTCTCTTCCTTCTATTCCTCTCTTCCTTCTATTCCTCTCTTCCTTCTATTCCTCTATTCTCTTCTATTCATCTCTTCCTTCTGTTCCTCTCTTCCTTCTATTCTTCTATTCCTATTCTTCTGTTCCTCTATTCTATTCATCTCTTCCTCTATTCATCTATTCCTATTCCATCTCTTTCCTTCTATTCCTCTCTTCCATTTCTATTCCTCTATTCCTCTATTCATCTCTTCCTTCTATTCCTCTCTTCCTTCTATTCCTCTGTTCATCTCTTCCTTCTATTCTCTTCTCTTCCTTCTCTATTCATCTCTTCCTTCTATTCTCTCTCTTCCTTCTGTTCTTCTTTTCCTTCTATTCTTCTTTCCTTCTATTCATCTCTTCATTCTATTCCTCTCTTCCTTTCTATTCCTCTATTCCTCTCTTCCTTCTGTTCCTCTCTTCCTTCTATTCCTCTCTTCATTCTCTATTCATCTCTTCCTTCTATTCCTCTCTTCCTTCTATTCTTCTATTCCTCTCTCTTCCTTCTATTCCTCTCTTCCTTCTATTCCTCTCTCTTCCTTCTATTCCTCTCTTTCCTCTATTCCTCTTTCTTCTATTCTTCTCTCTTTCCTTCTATTCCTCTCTTCCTTCTGTTCTCTTTCTTCTTCTATTCTCTCTCTTCCTTCTATTCTCTCTATTCCTCTCTTCCTTCTATTCCTCTCTTCCTTATCTATTCCTTCTCTCTTCCTTCTGTTCCATCTCTTCCTTCTATTCCTCTCTTCCTTCTATTCCTTCTCTTCCTTCTATTCCTCTCTTCCTTCTCTTCCTTCTATTCCTCTCTTCTCTTCTATTCCTCTCTTCCTTCTATTCCTCTCTTCCTTCTCATTCCTTCTCTTCCTTCTATTCTCTCTTCCTTCTGTTCCTCTTCTTCTATTCCTTCTATTCCTCTTCTTCCTTCTATTCCTCTCTTCCTTCTATTCCTCTCTTCCTTCTATTCCTCTCTTCCTTCTATTCCTCTCTTCCTTCTATTCCTCTCTTCCTTCTATTCCTCTATTCCTCTCTTCCTTCTATTCTCTTCTTCCTTCCTTCTATTCCTATTCCTCTCTTCCTTCTATTCATCTCTTCCTTCTATTCCTCTCTTTCCTCTATTCCTCTCTTCCTTCTATTCTTCTCTTCCTTCTATTCATCTCTTCCTTCTATTCTTCTCTTCCTTCTATTCCTCTATTCCTCTCTTCCTTCTATTCATCTCTTCCTTCTATTCCTCTCTTCCCTCTATTCCTCTCTTCCCTCTATTCCTCTCTTCCTTCTATTCCTCTCGTCCTTCTATTCCTCTCTTCCCTCTATTCCTCTCTTCCTTCTATTCCTCTCTTCCCTCTATTCCTTTGTTCCTTCTATTCCTCTCTTCCTTCTATTCCTCTATTCCTCTCTTCATTCTATTCCTCTCTTCCTTCTATTCCTCTATTCCTCCCTTCCTTCTATTCCTCTATTCCTATCTTCCTTCTATTCCTCTCTTCCTTCTATTCCTCTCTTCCTTCTATTCCTCTATTCATCTCTTCCTTCTATTCCTCTCTTCCTTCTATTCCTCTATTCCTCTCTTCCTTCTATTCCTCTCTTCCTTCTATTCCTCTATTCCTCTCTTCCTTCTATTCCTCTATTCCTCTCTTCCTTCTATTCCTCTCTTCCTTCTATTCCTCTATTCCTCTCTTCCTTCTATTCCTCTATTCCTCTCTTCCTTCTATTCCTCTCTTCCTTCTATTCCTCTATTCCTCTCTTCCTTCTATTCCTCTATTCCTCTCTTCCTTCTATTCCTCTATTCCTCTCTTCCTTCTATTCCTCTATTCCTCTCTTCCTTCTATTCCTCTATTCCTCTCTTCCTTCTATTCCTTTATTCCTCTCTCCCTTCTATTCCTCTCTTCCTTCTATTCCTCTATTCCTCTCTTCCTTCTATTCCTCTATTCCTCTCTTCCTTCTATTCCTCTATTCCTCTCTTCCTTCTATTCCTCTATTCCTCTCTTCCTTCTATTCCTCTCTTCCTTCTATTCCTCTCTTCCTTCTATTCCTCTATTCCTCTCTTCCTTCTATTCCTCTCTTCCCTCTATTCCTCTCTTCCTTCTATTCCTCTCTTCCTTCTATTCCTCTATTCACTCTCTTCCTTCTATTCCTCTCTTCCTTCCTCTATTCATTCTCTTATTCCTTCATTCCTTCCTCTCTATTCCTTCTATTCCTCTCTTCCTTCATCCATTCCTCTGCTTTCCTTCCTCTATTCCTCTCTTCCTCTCTTCCTTCTATTCCCTACTCTCTTCCTTCCTATTCCTCTCTCTTCCCTCTATTCCTCCTTCCTTCTATTCCTCTCTTCCTTCTATTCCTCCTTCTTCCTTCTATCTCCTATTCCTCTCTTCCTTCTATTCTCTACTCTCTTCCTTCTATTCCCTTCCTTC
>NW_026285714.1:0-4876 GCF_023373465.1 Oncorhynchus keta | reverse complement strand
CTAGACTAGTCTATAATAAAATGATCCTCCCTTGACTAGACTACAATATAATGATCCTCCTAGACTGGTCTACAACTCTACAATATAATGATCCTTCCTAGACTGGTCCTAGACAACTCTACAATATAATGATCCTTCCTAGACTGGTCTACAACTCTTCAATATAATGATCCTCCCTAGACTGGCTCTACAATATAATGATCCTTCCTTGACTAGTCTACAATAATATATGATCCTCCCTTGACTAGTCTACAATAATATAATGATTCTCTCCTTGACTAGTCTAAAATATAATGATCCTCCCTTTACTAGTCTACAATATAATGATTCTCCCTAGACTAGTCTAAAATATAATGATCCTTCCTTGACGAGTCTACAACTCCCTACAATATAATGATCCTCCCTAGACTAGTTTACAATATATACGATCCTCCCTTGACTAGTCTAAAATATAATGATCCCTTCCTTGACCAGTCTACAATACAATGATCCTCCCAAGACTCTACAACTCTACAATATAACGATCCTCCTAGACTGGTCTACAACTCTTCAATATAATGATCCTCCCTTGACTGGTCTACAATATAATGATCTCCCTTGACCTATAATATAATGATCCTCTCCCTTGACTAGTCTAATTATAATGATCCTCCTAGACTGGTCACAACTCTACAATATAATGATCCTCCCTAGACTGGTATACAACTCTTCAATATAATGATCCTCCCTAGACTAGTCTACAATATAACGATCCTCCCTGGACTGGTCTACAACTCTTCAATATAATGATCCTCCCTAGACTAGTCTACAATATAATGATCCTTCCTAGACTAGTCTACAACTCTACAATATAATGATCCTCCTTGGACTAGTCTAAAACTCTACAATATAATGATCCTCCCTAGACTGGTCTACAACTCTACAATATAATGATCCTCCCTAGACTAGTCTACAACTCTTCAATATAATGATCCTCCCTAGACTAGTCTACAACTACAATATAATGATCCTCCCTAGACTGGTCTACAACCTCCTTGACTAGTCTATAATATAATGATCCTCCCTAGACTAGTCTACAATATAATGATCCTCCCTAGACTGGTCTACAATAATGATCCTCCCTTGACTAGTCTATAATATAATGATCCTCCCTAGACTAGTCTATAATATAATGATCCTCCCTTGACTAGTCTATAATATAATGATCCTCCCTAGACCAGTCTATAATATAATGATCCTCCCTGACTAGTCTATAATATAATGATCCTCCCTTGACTAGTCTACAATATAAATGATCCTCCCTAGACTGGTCTAAATATAATGATCCTCCCTTGACTAGTCTACAATATAATGATCCTCCTTGACTAGTCTATATAATGATCCTCCCTAGACTGGTCTACAATAATGATCCTCCCTTGACTAGTCTATAATATAATGATCCTCCCTTGACTAGTCTATAATATAATGATCCTCCCTTGACTAGTCTATAATATAATGATCCTCCCTAGACTAGTCTATAATATAATGATCCTCCCTTGACTAGTCTATAATATAATGATCCTCCCTTGACTAGTCTACAATATAATGATCCTCCCTAGACTAGTCTACAATATAATGATCCGCCCTAGACTAGTCTACAATATAATGATCCTCCCTAGACTAGTCTACAACTCTACAATATAATGATCCTCCCTAGACTGGTCTACAACTCTACAATATAATGATCCTCCCTAGACTAGTCTACAACTCTACAATATAATGAATCCTCCCTAGACTAGTCTACAACTCTACAATATAATGAATCCTCCTAGACTAGTCTACAACTCTACAATACAATGATCCTCGCTAGACTAGTCTACAACTCTACAATATAATGATCCTCCCTAGACTAGTCTACAACTCTACAATATAATGAATCCTCCTAGACTAGTCTACAACTCTACAATACAATGATCCTCGCTAGACTGGTCTTCAACTCTACAATATAATGACCTCCCTAGTCTAGTCTACAACTCTACAATATAATGATCCTCCCTAGACTGGTCTACAACTCTACAATATAATGATCCTCCCTAGACTGGTCTACAACTCTACAATATAATGATCCTCCCTAGACTAGTCTACAACTCTACAATATAATGATCCTCCCTAGACTAGTCTACAACTCTACAATATAATTATCATCCCTACACTAGTCTACAACTCTACAATATAATGATCCTCCCTAGACTGGTCTACAACTCTGCAATGATGCTCCCAAGACTAGTCTACAATATAATGATCCTCCCTAGACGAGTCTACAACTATACAATATAATGATCCTCCCTAGACTGGTCTACAACTCTACAATATAATCATCCTCCCTAGTCTAGTCTACAACTCTACAATATAATGATGCTCCTTAGTCTGGTCTACAACTCTACAATATAACGATCCTCTTTGACAACTCTACAATATAATGATCCTCCTAGACTAGTCTACAATATAATGATCCTCCCTAGACTAGTCTACAATATAATGATCCTCCCTAGACTAGTCTATAATAAAATGATCCTCCCTTGACTAGTCTACAATATAATTATCCTCCCTAGACTAGTCTACAATATAATGATCCTCCTAGACTAGTCTACAATATAATGATCCTCCCTAGACTAGTCTATAATAAAATGATCCTCCCTTGACTAGTCTACAATATAATGATCCTCCCTAGACTAGTCTATAATAAAATGATCCTCCCTAGACTAGTCTATAATATAATGATCCTCCTAAGACTAGTCTATAATAAATGATCCTCCCTGACTAGACTACAATATAATGATCCTCCCTAGACAAGTCTACAACTCTACAATATAATGATCCTCCCTTGAATAGTCTACAATATAATGATCCTCCCTAGACTAGTCTACAATATAATGATCCTCCCTAGACTAGTCTATAATAAAATGATCCTCCCTAGACTAGTCTACAATATAATGATCCTCCCTTGACTAGTCTACAATATAATGATCCTCCCTTGACTAGTCTACAATATAATGATCCTCCCTAGACTAGTCTATACAAAATGATCCTCCCTAGACTAGTCTACAATATAATGATCCTCCCTAGACTAGTCTATAATAAATGATCCTCCCTAGACTAGTCTATAATAAAATGATCCTCCCTAGACTAGTCTATAATATAATGATCCTCCCTAGACTGGTCTATAATAAAATGATCCTCCCTTGACTAGACTACAATATAATGATCCTCCCTGACAAGTCTACAACTCTACAATATAATGATCCTCCCTTGAATAGTCTACAATATAATGATCCTCCCTAGACTAGTCTATAATAAATGATCCTCCTGACTAGTCTACAATATAATGATCCTCCCTAGACCAGTCTATACAAAATGATCCTCCCTTGACTAGACTACAATATAATGATCCTCCCTAGACTAGTCTACAATATAATGATCCTCCCGAGACTAGTCTACAATATAATGATCCTCCCTTGACTAGTCTACAATATAAATGATCCTCCCTGACTAGCCTACAATATAATGATCCTCCTTGACTAGTCTAAAATATAATGATCCTCCCTTGACTAGTCTACAATACAATGATCCTCCCAAGACTAGTCTACAACTCTACAATATAACGATCCCTTCCTAGACTGGCTCAACTCTTTCAATATAATGATCCTCCCCTTGACTAGTCTCACAATATAATGATCCTCCCGAGACTAGTCTACAATATAATGATCCTCCCTTGACGAGTCTACAACTCTACAATATAATGATCCTCCCTAGACCGGTCTACAATATAATGATCCTCCCTAGACTAGTCTATAATAAAATGATCCTCCCTTGACTAGACTACAATATAATGATCCTCCCTAGACTGGTCTACAACCTACAATATAATGATCCTTCCTAGACTGGTCTACAACTCTACAATATAATGATCCTTCCTAGACTGGTCTACAACCTTTCAATATAATGATCCTCCCTGACTAGTCTACAATATAATGATCCTCCCTGACTAGTCTACAATATAATGATCTCCCTTGACTAGTCTACAATATATATGATCCTCCCTTGACTAGTCTAAAATATAATGATCCTCCCTTGACTGTCTACAATATAATGATCCTCCCTTCCTGACGAGTCTACAACTCTACAATATAATGATCCTCCTAGACTGATCCTCCCTTGACTAGTCTAAAATATAATGATCCTTCCTTGACTAGTCTACAATACAATGATCCTCCCAAGACTAGTCTACAACTCTACAATATAAATGATCCTCCTTAGACTGGTCTACAACTCTTCAATATAATGATCCTCCCTAGACTGGTTTCCAATATAATGATCCTCCCTTGACTAGTCTATAATATAATGATCCTTGACTAGTCCATTATAATGATCCTCCCCTAGACTGGTCTACAACCTACAATATAATGATCCTCCCTAGACTGGTATACAACTCTCAATATAATGATCCTCCCTAGACTGGTCTACAATATAACTCTCCCTAGACTGGTCCTCTTCAATATAATGATCCTCCCTAGACCGGGTTCTACAATATAATGATCCTTCCTAGACTAGTCTACAACTCTACAATATAATGATCCTCCCTAGACTAGTCTAAAACTCTACAATATAATGATCCTCCCTAGACTAGTCTACAACTCTACAATATAATGATCCTTCCAGAGTCTACAACTCTACAATATAATGATCCTCCCTAGACCAGTCTACAACTCTACAATATAATGATCCTCCCTAGACTGGTCTACAATATAATGATCCTCCCCTGACTAGTCTATAATATAATGATCCTCCCTTGACTAGTCTACAATATAATGATCCTCCCTAGACTAGTCTACAATAT
>NW_026285713.1:0-6606 GCF_023373465.1 Oncorhynchus keta | reverse complement strand
GACTAGACTAGTCCCTAGACTATCCCCATGCTAGACTAGCTCCATGCTAGACTGGCCCCATGCTAGACCGGCCTTGGGGTAGACTGGCCCCATGCTAGAATGGCCCCATGCTAGACTGGCCCCATGCTAGACTAGCCCCATGCTAGACTAGCCCCATGCTAGACTGGCCCCATGCTAGACTAGCCCCATGCTAGACTGGCCCCATGCTAGACTAGCTCCATGCTAGACTGGCCCCATGCTAGACCGGCCCCATGCTAGACCGGCCCCATGCTAGACCGGCCTTGGGGTAGACTGGCCCCATGCTAGACCGGCCCCATGCTAGACCGGCCCCATGCTAGACCGGCCCCATGCTAGACTGGCCTTGGGGTAGACTGGCCCCATGCTAGAATGGCCCCATGCTAGACTGGCCCCATGCTAGACTGGCCCCATGCTAGACCAGCCCCATGCTAGACCATGCTAGACCCAGGTGCTATCCCAGGGCTAAGGTTGGTGCTAGCCCTGCTAGACTGACCCCATGCTAGATTGGCCCCATTATAAGCAATAAGACATTGATTAACACATTATTTCCTCTTGCTTCTAGCATTTGATTTCCAACAGTGATAGTTTTTTATAAACTTTGGTTGTCTGCCTGTCCAACATTGGAAAACAATCTTGCACTTTTGAAATTCCATCCCTCCCCTGTACAGAGAATGTTGTGAACTAATGAGACATTAACTTTTTTGACCGAGTTCGAAATCACGCAGCGTTATTTTCATGGATACAGTATATACAATTAAACGTCAATAGAACAGCTACGAAAACAGGGGAAAGGGAGTGTTTGCCGCCCTTCTAGCTGTAGAATGTGTAGCTTCAGTTGGCTAAGTGAGAAGAAATTAGCCAGCCTGCATACAGTAGGGTTTTTGTCCTCAGGTGGAAGGATGAAATAGTATGAATTACCGTGCAGAACACATTAGAGGATTCACGAGCGTCACCAGCATACGCTGATTAAGTGAAAGTGCCCCTTTTGTGATTGAACAGTAATAGTATTAGTAGTATTCTATTAGTAGTATTCTAGGTATCGTTCGTGACCCTGTTTCACCTTTGCTATTTTGGCACTGTGTTTCTGGGGCTAACCCGAAAAGTCTGTGCTAACCCTGTTCCGGAGTAGAGCCAGCTAGCTGTGGACTTAGTTTGGTGCTAGCCCTGGACTGAAGTTGGTGCTAGCTGTGGACTAAGGTTGGTGCTAGTCCACTTTAGAATGTGGCAAGTGTGAACACTTGCTTAGCCTCAGGCTAAAATCTTCCTTAGCCCAGGACTAAGGTTGGTGCTATCCCAGGGCTAAGGTTGGTGCTAGCCCTGGGCTAAGGTTGGTGCTAGCCCTGGGCTGAAGTTGGTGCTAGCCCTGGGCTGAAGTTGGTGCTAGCCCAGGGCTGAAGTTGGTGCTAGCCCTGGGCTAAGGTTGGTGCTAGCCCAGGTCTGAAGTTGGTGCTAGCCCTGGGCTGAGGTTGGTGCTAGCCCTGGGCTAAGGTTGGTGCTAGCCCAGGTCTGAAGTTGGTGCTAGCCCTGGGCTGAAGTTGGTGCTAGCCCTGGGCTAAGGTTGGTGCTAGCCCAGGTCTGAAGTTGGTGCTAGCCCTGGGCTAAGGTTGGTGCTAGCCCTGGGCTAAGGTTGGTGCTAGCCCTGGGCTAAGGTTGGTGCTAGCCCAGGGGTTGAAGTTGGTGCTAGCCCTGGGCTAAGGTTGGTGCTAGCCCTGGGCTAAGGTTGGTGCTAGCCCAGGGCTGAAGTTGGTGCTAGCCCTGGGCTAAGGTTGGTGCTAGCCCAGGGCTGAAGTTGGTGCTAGCCCAAATGTTGTTGCCTGGTGGACGGTGTTTTTTCTTACAGCTAATGCATTTACACTCACATACAAACATATTCACATCTCACCGTAACAGTGTCTCTCATAGTCCATCTCTCTCATCTCCGCACCCCTCTCTCTCTCTCTCCTTCCCTCTCTCTCTCTCTCTCTCTCTAGCTCTCAGATGTTGGGAAGGTGATTCTCTCTCCTTCACTCTCTCACTCCTCTCACTCTTTCCCTCTGTCTCTCTCCTTTTCTCTCTCCGTCTCTCTCTCATATGTTGGACAGGTGATTCTTCTCTCTAGATGTTGGACAGGTGTTTCTCCTCTCTAGATGTTGGACAGGTGTTTCTCCTCTCTAGATGTTGGGCAGGTAATTCTCCTCTCTAGATGTTGGACAGGTGTTTCTCCTCTCTAGATGTTGGACAGGTGATTCTCCTCTCTAGATGTTGGACAGGTGTTTCTCCTCTCTAGATGTTGGACAGGTGTTTCTCCTCTCTAGATGTGGGACAGGTGTTTCTCCTCTCTAGATGTGGGACAGGTGTTTCTCCTCTCTAGATGTTGGACAGGTGTTTCTCCTCTCTAGATGTGGGACAGGTATTTCTCCTCTCTAGATGTTGGACAGGTGATTCACCTCTCTAGATGTTGGACAGGTGATTCTCCTCTCTAGATGTTGGACAGGTGATTCTTCTCTCTCTAGATGTTGGACAGGTGTTTCTCCTCTCTAGATGTTGGACAGGTGATTCTCCTCTCTAGATGTTGGACAGGTGTTTCTCCTCTCTAGATGTTGGACAGGTGATTCTCCTCTCTAGATGATGGACAGGTGTTTCTCCTCTCTAGATGTTGGACAGGTGATTCTCCTCTCTAGATGTTGGACAGGTGATTCTCCTCTCTAGATGTTGGACAGGTGTTTCTCCTCTCTAGATGTTGGACAGGTGTTTCTCCTCTCTAGATGTTGGACAGGTGTTTCTCCTCTCTAGATGTTGGACAGGTGATTCTCCTCTCTAGATGTTGGACAGGTGATTCTCCTCTCTAGATGTTGGACAGGTGATTCTCCTCTCTAGATGTTGGGCAGGTGATTCTCCTCTCTAGATGTTGGACAGGTGTTTCTCCTCTCTAGATGTTGGACAGGTGATTCTCCTCTCTAGATGTTGGGCAGGTGATTCCCCTCTCTAGATGTTGGACAGGTGTTTCTCCTCTCTAGATGTGGGACAGGTGTTTCTCCTCTCTAGATGTTGGAGAGGTGATTCTTCTCTCTCTAGATGTTGGTCAGGTGATTCTTCTCTCTCTAGATGTTGGACAGGTGATTCTCCTCTCTAGATGTTGGACAGGTGTTTCTCCTCTCTAGATGTTGGACAGGTGATTCTCCTCTCTAGATGTTGGACAGGTGTTTCTCCTCTCTAGATATTGGACAGGTGTTTCTCCTCTCTAGATGTTGGACAGGTGATTCTTCTCTCTCTAGATGTTGGGCAGGTGATTCTCCTCTCTAGATGTTGGACAGGTGATTCTCCTCTCTAGATGTTGGACAGGTGATTCTCCTCTCTAGATGTTGGACAGGTGTTTCTCCTCTCTAGATGTTGGACAGGTGTTTCTCCTCTCTAGATGTTGGACAGGTGATTCTCCTCTCTAGATGTTGGACAGGTGTTTCTCCTCTCTAGATGTTGGACAGGTGTTTCTCCTCTCTAGATGTTGGACAGGTGATTCTCCTCTCTAGATGTTGGACAGGTGTTTCTCCTCTCTAGATGTTGGACAGGTGATTCTCCTCTCTAGATGTTGGACAGGTGATTCTTCTCTCTCTAGATGTTGGGCAGGTGTTTCTCCTCTCTAGATGTTGGACAGGTGTTTCTCCTCTCTAGATGTTGAACAGGTGTTTCTCCTCTCTAGATGTTGGAGAGGTGATTCTTCTCTCTCTAGATGTTGGACAGGTGATTCTCCTCTCTAGATGTTGGGCAGGTGATTCTCTCTCTCTAGATGTTGGACAGGTGATTCTCTCTCTAGATGTTGGACAGGTGATTCTCCTCTCTAGATGTTGGGCAGGTGATTCTCTCTCTCTAGATGTTGGACAGGTGATTCTCTCTCTAGATGTTGGACAGGTGTTTCTCCTCTCTAGATGTTGGACAGGTGATTCTTCTCTCTAGATGTTGGACAGGTGATTCTCCTCTCTAGATGTTGGACAGGTGTTTCTCCTCTCTAGATGTTGGGCAGGTGATGGTCTGTGTATCTGTGTTTGTTCTGTTTCTTGGTCTCTGGAGCAGGAGATATGTTGTTGCTGGGGAGCTGAGGAAGGTACTGCGGCTGGAAGGACAGACAGACAGACAGACAGACAGACAGACAGACAGACAGACAGACAGACAGACAGACAACGTTAGTAGTTACTGGGGTTTGAGAGATGACGAGGCAGAGACATTGCCTGAAAAATACAGTTTTGGGGTTCAGTTTGCAAGATCAGGGGTTCTCAAACGTTTTGGGGTTCAGTTTGCAAGATCAGGGGTTATCAAACGTTTTGGGGTTCAGTTTGCAAGATCAGGGGTTCTCAAACGTTTTGGGGTTCAGTTTGCAAGATCAGGGGTTCTCAAACGTTTTGGGGTTCAGTTTGCAAGATCAGGGGTTCTCAAACGTTTTGGGGTTCAGTTTGCAAGATCAGGGGTTCTCAAACGTTTTGGGGTTCAGTTTGCAAGATCAGGGGTTCTCAAACGTTTTGGGGTTCAGTTTGCAAGCTCAGGGGTTCTCAGACGTTTTGGGGCTGGGGGCCCCATTTGTGATAGCTCATTTGTCAGGGACCCCCTCATAATCAGAAAAATAGCATACAAGGAGTTTTACTATGACTTTGGCACGGCTGTACGAACCAAGAACATTTTAAAGGCATCAGCTATTTTATTTGTGTGCAGTTTTCAAGCTAACTTCCTGAAATTCTACAGATTTTTTAATGTGGAAGAGAGATGTGTTGTTGTTGCAGCTTTAAACCTAACATCCTGCAATACAACAACAAAAATACATGAGGCAGAGAGAAAACATTGTTTGCAGACAACAGGAACTACAGTGAATGGAGAAATGTCAATCTTTGTGAAAATAAAAATAATGTTTTGAAGACAATCATGGTACCAATGATTGTTTCTAATACACCAGATGTACAGTATGTCCTTGAACTGATTTTTATTTTTATTATCTGATAGATAATTGCACCCACCTGGTGTCCCAGGTCTAAATCAGTCCCTGATTAGGGGAATCCCCCACCTGGTGTCCCAGGTCTAAATCAGTCCCTGATTAGAGGGAATCCCCCACCTGGTGTCCCAGGTCTAAATCAGTCCCTGATTGGGGGAATCACCCACCTGGTGTCCCAGGTCTAAATCAGTCCCTGATTAGAGGGGAATCCCCACCTGGTGTCCCAGGTCTAAATCAGTCCCTGATTAGAGGGAATCCCCCACCTGGTGTCCCAGGTCTAAATCAGTCCTGATTAGAGGGAATCACCCACCTGGTGTCCCAGGTCTAAATCAGTCCCTGATTAGAGGGGAATCACCCACCTGGTGTCCCAGGTCTAAATCAGTCCCTGATTAGAGGGGAATCACCCACCTGGTGTCCCAGGTCTAAATCAGTCCCTGATTAGAGGGAATCACCCTCCTGGTGTCCCAGGTCTAAATCAGTCCCTGATTGAGGGGAATCACCCACCTGGTGTCCCAGGTCTAAATCAGTCCCTGATTGAGGGGAATCACCCACCTGGTGTCCCAGGTCTAAATCAGTCCCTGATTAGAGGGGAATCACCCTCCTGGTGTCCCAGGTCTAAATCAGTCCCTGATTAGAGGGAATCACCCACCTGGTGTCCCAGGTCTAAATCAGTCCCTGATTAGAGGGGAATCACCCACCTGGTGTCCCAGGTCTAAATCAGTCCCTGATTAGAGGGAATCACCCACCTGGTGTCCCAGGTCTAAATCAGTCCCTGATTAGAGGGGAAAATAAAGAGAAAGAAATGCAGAGGAACTGGTTTCAAGGTCCAGAGTTGAGTTTGAGGGCTATAGGCTATATCAAATATGCTTCTTCTCCTTTCTTCAAACAGGAAAATGTTGGCCTTTTATAAACACATTTCATGCAATTCTACTACATTTGAAATTACAGGGTCCTCTGCTAACACTGTCAAACAGATCAATAAAAATGACATCATCCGATCGATATAAATCGGCCTACGAAAAGGGAGACAAATACAACAGGACGTTCATCTAACCTGGAGGAGGAAGTTATTGTTATCCAAAAACAAACAAAAGTGGCACAGACCCAATGATAATGACAGTGAATATGCACACACACCGGAGATACGCCCGGCGTTCTCCGTTTTGATAACTAAAAGACAGATTGGAGTCTTTTCATTGTCATCTCTATACAGCAATATATATATATATATATTTATAATGTCATCTCTATACAGCAATATATATATATAATGTCATCTCTATACAGCAATATATATATATATAATTTCATCTCTATACAGCAATATATATATATATATATATATATATATATATATATATATATATATAATGTCATCTATATACAGCAATATATATATGTAATGTCATCTCTATACAGCAATATATATATATAATGTCATCTATATACAGCAATATATATATATAATGTCATCTCTATACAGCAATATATATATATAATGTCATCTATATACAGCAATATATATATATAATGTCATCTCTATACAGCAATATATATATATAATGTCATCTATATACAGCAATATATATATATAATGTCATCTCTATACAGCAATATATATATAATGTGGGCAA
>NW_026285712.1:0-8106 GCF_023373465.1 Oncorhynchus keta | reverse complement strand
CCGTACTGTGACCGTAATGTAACTGTACTGTGACCGTACTGTGACTGTAATGTAACCGTACTGTGACCCGTACGTACTGTGACCGTAATGTAACCGTACTGTGACCGTACTGTGACCGTACTGTGACCGTAATGTGACCGTAATGTAACCGTACTGTGACCGTAATGTAACCGTACTGTGACCGTAATGTAACCGTACTGTGACCGTACTGCTGACCGTAATGTGACCGTACTGTGACCGTAATGTAACCGCACTGCTGACCGTAATGCAACCGTACTGTGACCGTAATGTGACCGTACTGTGACCGTACTGTGACCGTACTCGTGACCGTAATGCAACCGTACTGTGACTGTAATGTAACTGTAATGTAAACCGCATTCGTGACCGTAATGTGACCGCACTGTGACCGCACGTGACCGCATCACCGTAATGTAACCGCATCGTGACTGTAATGTGACCGCACGTAAATGACCGCAATGTAACCGCACGTGACTGTGACTGTCAGTGTAACTGTACTGTAACCGCAATGTGACCGTGAATAACCGCACCTCGTGACCGTAATGTGACCGTAATGTGACCGTACTGTGACCGTAATGTAACCATACTGTGAATCATCAGACCGTAATGTGACCGTAATGTAAAACGTACTGTGACCGCAATGTGCCCGTGTAATGTAATGTGACCGCAATGTAACTGTACTGTGACCGTAATGTAACTGTACTGTGACCGTACTGTGACCGTAATGTGACTGTGACTGTAATGTAAGCCATCAGACCGTAATGTAAACAGTACTGTGACCGTAACTGTAATGTAACCGTACTGAAACCGTAATGTGACCGTACTGTGAATGTGACCGTACTCCGCACTGTGAATGCAACCGCACTGTGAATGAACCGCATCAGACCGTACAGACCGTAATAAACGTGACCGTAATGTGCCCGTAATGTGACCGTAACCGCATTTCGTAACCGCAATGTGACCGTGACCGCAATGTGACCGTAATGTGACCGCACTGTGACCGTCAGACCGTGAACCGTACTGTGACCGTGAATCCATACTGTGACCGTAATGTGACCGTAATGTGACTGTGACCTTAATGTGTCTGTGAATGTGACTGTGACTGCAATGTAACCGCATAACCGTAATGTGACCCGTAATGTAACCGTACTGTGACCGTAGACTGTGACTGTAATGTAACTGTACTGTGACCATAATGTGACTGTGACTGTAATGTAATCGTACTGTGACCGTAATGTAACCGCATCAGACCGTAATGTGACCGTAATGTAACCGCATTGTGACCGTAATGTGCCCGTAATGTGACTGTGACTGTAATGCTACTCGTGACCGTAATGTAACTGAATGTGCCCGTAATGTGACTGTGACTGTAATGTAACCGTACTGTGACCGTGTAAATGTAACCGCACCGTAATGTGACCGTAATGTAACTGTAATGTGCCCGTAATGTGACTGTGACTGTATGACTGTAATGTAACCGTACTGTGACTGTAATGTAACTGTACTAATGTGACCGTAATGTAACCGCACTGTGACCGTAATGTAACAGTACTGTGACCGTACTCGTGACTGTAATGTAACCGTACTCGACCCGTACTCAGACCGTAATGTAACCGCACTGTGACCGTGACCGCACTGTGACCGTAATGTAACCGACCGTAATGTGACCAGAATGTAAACGTACCCGTAATGTGCTTGTGACTGTGACGAATGGAACCGCAATGTGACCGAATGTGACCGTGACCGTAATGTGACCGTACTGTGACCGTAATGTAACCGTACTGTGACCGTAATAATGTAATGACCGTTGTAACTGTACTGGGGACCGTAATGTAACTGTACTGTGACCGTCAGACCGTAATGTGACCGTAATGTAACCGTAGACTCAGACCGTACGGTGACAGTAATGTA
Organism: Oncorhynchus keta; assembly: GCF_023373465.1. Taxonomy (NCBI): domain Eukaryota; kingdom Metazoa; phylum Chordata; class Actinopteri; order Salmoniformes; family Salmonidae; genus Oncorhynchus; species Oncorhynchus keta. Next base: position 6,177 of record NW_026285712.1, on the reverse strand, counting down.
ACCGTGACCGTAGACCGTAATGTAATGCACCGTAATGTAACTGTACATAATGTAACTGTACTGACCGTAATGTGCCCGTAATGTGACTGTGACTGTAATGTAACTGTACTGTAACCGTGACTGTACCTGTGACCGTGTGACCGTAATGTAACTAATGTAACCGTACTGTGACCGTGTGACCGTAATGTGACCGTACTGTGACCAATACTGTGAACATACTTTGACCGTAATGTAACCGTACTGTGACCGTAATGTGACCGTGACTGAATGTAACCGTACTGTGACCGTAATGTAACCGTACTGTGACCGTAATGTAACCGTGCTGTGACCGTTGACCGTAATGTAACCTGTGACTGTAATGTGACCATAATATGACTGTAATGTAACCGTACTGTGACTGTAATGTAACTGTACTGTGACTGTGACTGTAATGTAACCGTACTGTGACCGTAATGTAACTGTAATGACCCGTGCTGTGACCGTAATGTGATTGTAATGTAACTGTACTGTGACCGTAATGTAACAGTGACTGTGACCATTACTGTGACTGTAATGTGACCGTAATGTGACCGTAATCGCATTGTGACCGTAATGTGCTGTGACTGTGACGTACTGTGACCGTAATGTAACACCGTACTGTGACTGTAATGTAACTGTAATGTAACTGTAATGTGACCGTACTGTGACCGTAATGTGACCGTACTGTGACAGTAATGTAACGTAATGTGTGACCGTAATGTGCCCGTAATGTGACTGTGACTGTATGTAACCGCAACCGCAATGTGACCGTAATGTAATGTAACCGTACTGTGAACATACTTCTGACCGTAATGTAACCGTACTGTGACCGTAATGTGACTGTAATGTAATGTGACCGTAATGCAACCGTACTCGTAATGTACTGTGACTGTCATGTAACTGTACTGTGACCGCAATGTGACCGTAATGTAACCGTACTGTGACCGTAATGTGACCGTAATGTGACCGTACTGTGACCGTAATGTAAACCGTACTGTGACTGTAATGTAACTGTAACCGTGCACTGTGACCGTACTGCTTGACCGTAATGTAACTGCATTTCGTGACTGCCCGTAATGTAATGTGACCGTAATGTAACTGTACTGTGACCGTAATGTAACCGTAATGTAAACGTACTGTGACCGTAATGTGACTGTAATGTAATCCCGTAATGTGACCGTAATGTGACTGTAATGTAACTGTAATGTAACCGTAATGTAACTGTACTGTGACCGACCCGTAATAATGTGACCGTACTGTAACAGTGACCGTACTGTGACCGTAATGTGAACTGTAATGTAACCGTACTGTGACCGTACTGTGACCGTACTGTGACCGTAATGTGACCGTAATGCAACCGTAAACCGTACTGTGACCGTAATGTGCCCGTAATGTGACTGTGACCATAATGTAACCGTACTGTAACCGCAATGTGACCGTAATGTAACCGTACTGTGACCGTAATGTGACCGTAATGTGACCGCACTGTGACCGTACTGTGACCGTAATGTAACCGTACTGTGACCGTAATGTGACCGTACTGTGACCGTACTGTGACCGTAATGTGACCGTAAAATGTAACTGTACTGTGACCTTAATTTGCCCGTAATGTGACTGTGACTGTAATGTAACCGTACTCTGACCGTAATGTAAACCCGTAATGTAACCGTACTGTGACCGTACTGCACCGTAATGTAACTGTACGTGACTGTGACCGTGACCATAATGTGACTGTGACTGTATAACTGTACTGTGACTGTAATGTAACTGTACTGTGACCATAATGAAACTGTGACTGTAATGACTGTAATGTAACTGTAATGTGCCCGTAATGTGACTGTGACTGTAATGTAACCGTACTGTGACCGTACTGTGACTGTAATGTAACTGTACTGTGACCGTAATGTAACTGTATTGTGACTGTAATGTAACTGTAATGTGCCCGTAATGTGACTGTGACTGTAATGTAATCGTACTGTGACCGTAATGTAACCGTACTGTGACCGTAATGTGACCGTAATGTAACCGCATTGTGACCGTAATGTGCCCGTAATGTGACTGTGACTGTAATGTAACCAGATTGTGACCGTAATGTAACAGTACTGTGACCGTACTCGTGACTGTAATGTAACCGTACTGTGACCGCACTGTGACCGTACTGTGACCGTAATGTAACCGTACTGTGACCGCAATGTGACTGTACTGTGACCGTACTGTAACCTCAATGTGACCGTACTGTGACCGTAATGTAACCGTACTGTGACCGTAATGTGACCGTAATGTAAACGTACTGTGACCGTAATGTGCCCGTAATGTGACTGTGACTGTCGTAACTGTACTGTAACCGCAATGGACCGTAATGTAACCGCTGTGACCGTATGTGACCGTAATGTGACCGTATCAGACTGTAATGTAATCGTACTGTACGACCGTACTGTGACCGTAATGTAATGTGACCGTAATGTAACTGTACGTGACCGTAATGTAACTGTAGACCGTAATGTGACCGTAATGTGACCGTAATGTAACCGTACTGTGACCGTAATGTGACCGCAATAACTGTAATGTAACGTACTGTGACCGTAATGTGCCCGTGACCGTACTGTAAACTGTGACCGCAATGTGACTGCTGTGACCGTAATGTAACCATACTGTGACCGTAATGTAACCGTACTGTGACCGTACTGTAACCACTTGACTGTAATGTAACCGTACTGTGACTGTAATGTAACCGCATAACCAATGTGACCGCAGCCGTAACTGTACTGTAACCGTACTGTGACTGTACTGTGACCGTAATGTAACCGTAATGTGACTGTAATGTAACTGTAATGTAACCGTACTGTGACTGTAATGTGACCGTACTGTGACCGTAATATGACTGTAATGTAACTGTACTGTAACCGTAATGTGACCATAATGTAACCGTAACTGTACTGTAAACCGTACTGTGACTGTACTGTGTGACCGTAATGCAACTGTACTGTGACCGTAATGTAACCGTACTGCTTGACCGTAATGTAACTGTACTGCACCGTAATGTGACTGACCGCAATGTAACCGTACTCGTGACCATAGCCGTAAACCGCACCGTGACCGTACTGTGACTGTAATGTGACTGTAAATGTAACCGTACTGTGACCGTAATGTAACCGCACTGTGACCGTACTGTGACCGTAATGTAACCATACTGTGACTGTAATGTAACTGTACCCATAATGTGACTGTGACTGTAATGTAAACGTACTGTGACCGCAATGTGACCGTATGTAACCGTACTGTGACCGTAATGTGACGTAATGTAACGCCGTATAATGTGACCGTACTGTGACCGTAATGTGACTGTAATGTAACCGTACTGTGACCGTAATGTAACTGTAATGTGCCCGTAATGTGACTGTGACTGTAATGTAACCGTACTGTGACCGTAATATGACTGTAATGTAACCGTACTGGACTGTAATGTGACCGTAATGTGACTGTAATGTACTGTAATGACCCGTAATGTGACTGTGACTGTAATGTAACCGTACTGTGACCGTAATGTGACTGTACTGTGACCGTAATGACCGTAATCTTAACCGTAATTTGACCGTAATGGACCGTACGTGTAACGTACTGTGACGTAATGTAACCGTACTGTGACCGTGCTGTGACTGTAATGTAACCGTACTGTGACCGTAATGTGATTGTACTGTGACCGTAATGTGACCGTACTGTGACTGTAATGTAACCGTACTGTGACAGTAATGTAACCGTACTGTGACCGTAATGTAACCATACTGTGACCGTAATGTGCCCGTAATGTGACTGTGACTGTAATGTAACTGTACTGTAACCGCAATGTGACCGTAATGTAAACGTACTGTGACCGTAATGTGACCGTACTGTGACCATACTGTGAACATACTTTGACCCGTAATGAACCGTACTGCTGACCGTAATGCTGACCGTAATGTAACCGCACTGTGACCGTAATGTAACCGTACTGTGACCGTACTGCAACCGCATTCGTGACCGTAATGTAACCGTACTGTGACCGTGTAATATGACTGTAATGTAACCGTACTGTGACTGTAATGTAACTGTACTCAGACCGTAATGTAACCGTACAGGACCGTACTCAGACCGTACTGTGACCGTAATGTGATTGTAATGTAACTGTACTGTGACCGTAATGCAACAGTACTGGGTGACCGTACTCAGACTGTAATGACCGCACTCAGACCGTACTGTGACCGTACTCAGACCGTAATGCAACCGTACTGTGACTGTAATGTAACTGTAATGTAAACCGTACTGTGACCGTAATGTGACCGTACTCGTGACCGTAATGTGACCGTAATGTAACCGCACTGTGACTGTCATGTAACCGTACTAGACCGTAGAATGTAACCGTACTCAGACCGTAATGTGACCGTAATGTAATGTGACCCGTAATGTAACCGTAATGTGACTGTGACTGTCATGTAACTGTACTGTAACCGCAATGTGACCGTAATGTAAACCGTACTCAGACCGTAATGTGACCGTAATGTGACCGTACTGTGACCGTAATGTAACCATACTGTGACCGTACTGTGACCGTAATGTGACCGTAATGTAAACGTACCAGACCGTAATGTGCCCGTAATGTAATGTGACCGTAATGTAACTGTACTGTGACCGTAATGTAACTGTACTGTGACCAGACAGCCCGTAATGTGACTGTGACTGTAATGTATGCGTACTCAGACCGTAATGTAACAGTACTGTGACCGTACTGTGACTGTAATGTAAACCGTACTGTGACTGTAATGTAACTGTAATGTAAACCGATTGTGACCTGTGAATGTGACCGTACTGTGACCGTACTGTGACCGTAATGTGACTGTAATGTAACCGTACTGTGACCGTAATGTAAACCGTACTGGGTGACCGTAATGTGACCGTAATGTAAACGTACTGTGACCGTAATGTGCCCGTAATGTGACTGTGACCATAATGTAACCGTACTGTAACCGCAATGTGACCGTAATGTAACCGTATCAGACCGTAATGACCGTAATGTGACCGCACTGGACTGTGACTCGTGACCGTAATGTAACCGTACGGTGACCGTAATGTGACCGTACTCAGACCGTACTGTGACCGTAATGTGACCGTAATGTAACCGTACTGTGACCTTAATGTGCCCGTAATGTGACTGTGACTGTAATGTAACCGTACTGTGACCGTAATGTAACCGTACTGTGATCAGATAACCGCACTGTGACCGTACTGTGACCGTAATGTAACTGTACTGTGACTGTAATGTAACTGTACTGTGACCATAATGTGACTGTGACTGTAATGTAATCGTACTGTGACCGTAATGTAACCGTACCGTGACCGAGATTCTTGACCGTAATTAACCGTACGTGACCGCACTGTGACCGTACCGTGACTGTAATGTAACCGCACTGTGACCGTAATGTGATTGTACTGTGACCGTAATGACCGCATTCAGACCGTAGAATGTAACCGCACTGTGACAGCAATGTAACCGCACTGTGACCGTAATGCAACCATACTGTGACCGTAATGTGCCCGTAATGTGACTGTGACTGTAATGTAACTGTACTGTAACCGCAATGTGACCGTAATGTAACCGTACTGTGACCGTAATGTGACCGTAATGTAACCGCATTGTGACCGTAATGTGCCCGTAATGTGACTGTGACTGTAATGTAACCGTACTGTGACCGTAATGTAACAGTACTGTGACCGTACTGTGACTGTAATGTAACCGTACTGTGACCGCACTGTGACCGTACTGTGACCGTAATGTAACCGTACTGTGACCGCAATGTGACTGTACTGTGACCGTACTGTAACCTCAATGTGACCGTACTGTGACCGTAATGTAACCGTACTGTGACCGTAATGTGACCGTAATGTAAACGTACTGTGACCGTAATGTGCCCGTAATGTGACTGTGACTGTCATGTAACTGTACTGTAACCGCAATGTGACCGTAATGTAACCGTACTGTGACCGTAATGTGACCGTAATGTGACCGTACTGTGACCGTAATGTAACCGTACTGTGACCGTACTGTGACCGTAATGTAATGTGACCGTAATGTAACCGTACTGTGACCGTAATGTAACCGTACTGTGACCGTAATGTGACCGTAAT
>NW_026285711.1:0-17120 GCF_023373465.1 Oncorhynchus keta | reverse complement strand
ACATGCCCCACCTGAGGTCTCTTCACAGTCCCCCAAGTCCAGAACAGACTATGGGAGGCGCACAGTACTACATAGAGCCATGACTACATGGAACTCTATTCCACAGTACTACATAGAGCCATGACTACATGGAACTCTATTCCACAGTACTACATGGAGCCATGACTACATGGTACTCTATTCCACAGTACTACATAGAGCCATGACTACATGGAACTCTATTCCACAGTACTACATAGAGCCATGACTACATGGAACTCTATTCCACAGAACTACATAGAGACATGACTACATGGAACTCTATTCCACAGTACTACATAGAGCCATGACCACATGGAACTCTATTCCACAGTACTACATAGAGACATGACTACATGGAACTCTATTCCACAGTACTACATAGAGCCATGACTACATGGAACTCTATTTCACAGTACTACATAGAGCCATGACTACATGGAACTCTATTCCACAGAACTACATAGAACATGACTACATGGAACTCTATTCCACAGTACTACATAGAGACATGACTACATGGAACTCTATTCCACAGTACTACATAGAGCCATGACTACATGGAACTCTATTCCACAGTACTACATAAAGCCATGACTACATGGAACTCTATTCTACAGTACTACATAGAGCCATGACTACATGGAACTCTATTCCACAGTACTACATAGAGACATGACTACATGGAACTCTATTCTACAGTACTACATAGAGCCATGACTACATGGAACTCTATTCCACAGTACTACATAGAGCCATGACTACATGGAACTCTATTCCACAGTACTACATAGAGCCATGACTACATGGAACTCTATTCCACAGTACTACATAGAGCCATGACTACATGGAACTCTATTCCACAGAACTACATAGAGACATGACTACATGGAACTCTATTCCACAGTACTACATAGAGCCATGACCACATGGAACTCTATTCCACAGTACTACATAGAGACATGACTACATGGAACTCTATTCCACAGTACTACATAGAGCCATGACTACATGGAACTCTATTCCACAGTACTACATAGAGCCATGACTACATGGAACTCTATTCCACAGTACTACATAGAGCCATGACTACATGGAACTCTATTCCACAGAACTACATAGAGACATGACTACATGGAACTCTATTCCACAGTACTACATAGAGACATGACTACATGGAACTCTATTCCACAGTACTACATAGAGCCATGACTACATGGAACTCTATTCCACAGAACTACATAGAGCCATGACTACATGGAACTCTATTCCACAGTACTACATAGAGACATGACTACATGGAACTCTATTCCACAGTACTACATAGAGACATGACTACATGGAACTCTATTCCACAGTACTACATAGAGCCATGACTACATGGAACTCTATTCCACAGAACTACATAGAGACATGACTACATGGAACTCTATTCCACAGTACTACATAGAGCCATGACCACATGGAACTCTATTCCACAGTACTACATAGAGACATGACTACATGGAACTCTATTCCACAGTACTACATAGAGCCATGACCACATGGAACTCTATTCCACAGTACTACATAGAGACATGACTACATGGAACTCTATTCCACAGTACTACATAGAGCCATGACTACATGGAACTCTATTCCACAGAACTACATAGAGACATGACTACATGGAACTCTATTCCACAGTACTACATAGAACCATGACTACATAGAACTCTATTCCACAGTACTACATAGAGCCATGACTACATGGAACTCTATTCCACAGTACTACATAGAGCCATGACTACATGGAACTCTATTCCACAGTACTACATAGAGCCATGACTACATGGAACTCTATTCCACAGTACTACATAGAGCCATGACTACATGGAACTCTATTCCACAGTACTACATAGAACCATGACTACATGGAACTCTATTCCACAGTACTACATAGAGCCATGACTACATGGAACTCTATTCCACAGTACTAAATAGAGCCATGACTACATGGAACTCTATTCCACAGTACTACATAGAGCCATGACTACATGGAACTCTATTCCACAGTACTAAATAGAGCCATGACTACATGGAACTCTATTCCACAGTACGACATAGAGCCATGACCACATGGAACTCTATTCCACAGTACTACATAGAGCCATGACTACATGGAACTCTATTCCACAGTACTACATAGAGCCATGACTACATGGAACTCTATTCCACAGTACTACATAGAGCCATGACTACATGGAACTCTATTCCACAGTACTACATAGAGCCATGACTACATGGAACTCTATTCCACAGTACTACATAGAGCCATGACTACATGGAACTCTATTCCACAGTACTACATAGAGACGTGACTACATGGAACTCTATTCCACAGTACTACATAGAGACGTGACTACATGGAACTCGGTGCAGCAGTAGAATCAGATTTAAAAATATATATTTTTAAAACTGGTAAAAATTCACCTTATGGAACATCAGGGACTGTGAAGCAACACAGGCACAGACACATGCATATAAACACACGTACACATGGATTTTGTGTTGTAGAGTAGGGGCCTGAGGGCTTAGTGTGTTGTGAAAATGAATTGTAATCTTTTTGGAAATTTTGTAACTGCCTTAATTCTGCCTTAATTCTGCCGGACCCGGGAAGAGTAGCAGCTGCCTTGGCAGTACATCACTGGGGCCATGCTTCCTGCTATCCACAACCTCTATATCAGGCAGTATCAGAGGAAGGCCCTAAAATTGTCAGACTCCAGCCACCCTCGTCATAGACTGTTCTTTCTACTACTGCACGGCAATCGGTACCAGAGCGCCAAGTTGAGGTCCAATAGGCTTAACAGGTTCTATCCCCAAGCCATCAGACTCCTGAACAGCTAATTAAGGGCTACCCTGACCTCTTTTACTCTGCTGCTACTCTGTTTATAATCTATGCATAGTCACTTTAACTCTACCTACATGTATATATTACCTCGACTAACCGGTGCGCCCACACATTGACTCTGTATCGGTACCCCTGTATATAGCCTGGCTTGTTATTTTGCTGCTACTTTAAAAATTAAAAATAATTTTTTTCCTTCACTCTGCTGTCCAACTCATCCTGAACCATATCAATTTGGTTGAGGTCGGGGGATTTTGGAGGCCAGGTCATCTGATGCAGCACTCCATCATTCTCCTTGGTAAAATAGCCCTGACACAGCCTGGATGTGTTGTCATTGTCCTGTTGAAAAACAAATAATAGTCTCACTAAGTGCAAACCAGATGGGATGGCGTATCACTGCAGAATGCTGTGGTAGCCATGCTGGTTAGGTGTGCCTTTTTAATTCTAAATAAATCAGTGTTGCCATCAAAGCACCACCATCTCACCTCCTACCTCCTTGCTTTATGGTGGGAAATACACATGCAGAGATCATCCGTTCACCCACACCACATCTCACAAAGACGCGGGGTCGGAACAAATTTACACCGGTCTAATGTCCACCGCTCGTTTCTTGGACCAAGCAAGTCTCTTCTTATTCGTGTCCTTTACTTGTGGTTTCTTTGCAGCAATTTGACCACGAAGGCCTGACTCGCGCAGTCTCCTCTGAACAGTTGATGTTGAGATGTCTGTTACTTGAACTCTGTGAAGCATTTATTTGGGCTGCAATTTCTGAGGCTTGGGAAACTAAGTTTTCAGACCGCCATTCCAGTTTCATCACAGAGCTTGATGGTTTTTGCGACTGAAACTTGAAGAAACTTTCAAAGTTCTTGGAATGTCCCATTTTGACTGACTTTCATGTCTTAAAGTAATGATGGACTGCTGTTTGTCTTTGCTTATTTGAGCTGTTCTTTACATTATATAGACTTGGTCGTTTACCAAATAGGGCTATCTTCTGTATACCACCCTACCTAGTCACAACACCCTACCTAGTCACAACACAACTGATTGGCTCAAATGCATTAAGAAGGAAAGAAATTCCACAAAGGAACTTTTAATAAGGCACACCTGTTAATTGAAAGCTGGTACAGAGAGTGCCAGGAGTGCAAAGTTGTCATCAAGGCAAATGGTAGCTACTTTGATGAATCTAAAATATTTTTATTTGTTTAACACTTTTTGTTTTTGGTTACTACATGATTCCATGTGCGTTACACCGAGGTCGGATTCGCTTTTATCGTTGAAGGAATGAGCGTTGTACTCTAGAGTGGGATTGATTTGGAGGTGGAGGGTCTGTCATGGTCTGGGGCGGTGTGTCACAGCATCCTCGGACTGAGCTTGTTGTCATTGCAGGCAATCTCAATGCTGTGCGTTACAGGGAAGACATCCTCCTCCCTCATGTGGTACCCTTCCTGCAGGCTCATCTTGACATGACCCTCCAGCATGACAATGCCACCAGCCATACTGCTCGTTCTGTGCGTGATTTCCTGGAAGACAGAAATGTCAGTGTTCTGCCATGGCCAGCGACGAGCCCAGATCTCAATCCCATTGAGCACGTCTGGGATCTGTTGGATCGGAGGTTGAGGGCTAGGGCCAGGGCCATTTTTCCCCAGAAATGTCTGGGAACTTGCAGTTGCCTTGGTGGAAGAGTTGGGTAACATCTCACAGCAATAACTGACCAATCTGGTGCAGTCCATGAGGAGATGCACTGCAGTACTTAATGCAGCTGGTGGCCACACCAGATACTGACTGTTACTTTTGATTTTAACCCCCCTTTGTTCAGGGACACATTTATTCAATTTCTGTTAGTCACATGTCTATGGAACTTGTTCAGTTTATCTCAGTTGTTGAGTCTTGTTATGTTCATACAAATATTTACACATGTTCGGTGTAAATGCCGTTGACGGTGAACTTTTATTTTTCGGAAAAATAAAGAACCTTTGAATGAGTGGTGTTCTAAAACTTTTAACCTGTAGTGTATCTACTGGTCTTTTCTATGTGAATCTAGAAGACGTTCGCTGTCTAAGTGATATCTATTGGTCTTTCGTAACAGATCTGCAGAAATAGCTCTGGTGGCCGGAGGCAAGAGGAAGCGTTGGATTATTGCTACAGAGAACATGCAAGTTGGAGACCTCATTAAAACCTCTGGGACTATCGGCCGCATGGCAGGTAAGACCTCCATCCTAGCTGCTGCACGGTGAGGAAGTTTCAGTCAAACCTCCTGCCTTACTGTATTTATTTTATCCTTAATTTACCAGGTAATTTGACTGAACACATTTACAGCAGCAACGGGAGAATAGTTACAGGGTAGAGGAAGGGGAAGGTTTGGTGGCCATGATGGCCAGATTGGGAATTTAACCCGGGCTAGACCCACCTGTCCTCTCCACGAAAATAATGGAGCTGTTTCTAACCCACCTGTCCTCAAGATAACGGAGCTGTTTCTAACCCACTTGTCCTCTCTACCAGATAATGGAGCTGTCTAAACCACATTACCGCTCCACGAGATAATGGAGCTGTTTCTAACCCACCTGTCCTCTACCAGATAATGGAGCTGTCTAACCCACATTACCTCTCCACGAGATAATGGAGCTCTCTCAAGTCTGTTATGTATGTTGTATGTCTGTATAATAATCGAATGTTTCTGTCATGATGTCCTCTCTAGTTTCGGCTAAAGAAGGAGACTCGTTCCCCCTGGGAGCTCTTCCTGTTGGAACTCTGGTCAACAACCTGGAACTGTATCCTGGGAAAGGAGCCACCTACATCCGTGCTGCAGGTGACCTTTACCCCTAACGACTGACCTCTAACCTCTGATCCCTATCCGTGCTGCAGGTAACCTTTACCTCTAACCCCTGATCCCTATCCGTGCTGCAGGTAACCTGACCCCTAACGACTGACCTCTAACCTCTGATCCCTATCCGTGCTGCATGTAACCTTTATCCTAACGACTGACCTCTAACCCCTGATCCCTATCCGTGCTGCAGGTAACCTAACCCCTGATCCCTATCCGTGCTGCAGGTAACCTGACCTCTAACCCCTAATCCCTATCCGTGCTGCAGGTAACCTGTCCCCTAAACCCTGATCCCTATCCGTGCTGCAGGTAACCTTTACCCCAAACGACTGCCCTCTAGCCCCTAATCCCTATCCGTGCTGCAGGTAACCTTTACCCCAAACGACTGACCTCTAACCCCTAATCCTTATCCGTGCTGCAGGTAACCTTTACCCCTAACCCCTGATCCCTATCTGTGCTGCAGGTAACCTGTCCCCAACCCCTGATCCCTATCCATGCTGCAGGTAACCTTTACCCCTAACCCTGATCCCTATCCGTGCTGCAGGTAACCTTTACCCCTGATCCCTATCCGTGCTGCAGGTAACCTTTACCCTAACCCCTGATCCCTATCCGTGCTGCAGGTAACCTTTATCCTAACAACTGACCTCTAACCCCTGATCCCTGTCCGTGCTGCAGGTAACCTTTACCACTGACCTCTAACCCTGATCCCTATCCATGCTGCAGGTAACCTGTCCCCTGATCCCTATCTGTGCTGCAGGTAACCTTTACCCCTAACCCCTGATCCCTATCTGTGCTGCAGGTAACCTTTACCCCTAACCCCTGATCCCTATCTGTGCTGCAGGTGACCTGTCCCCTAACCCCTGATCCCTATCTGTGCTGCAGGTAACTTTTACCCCTAACCACTGACCCCTAACCCCTGATCCCTATCCATGCTGCAGGTAACCTGTCCCCTAACCACTGATCCCTGTCCGTGCTGCAGGTAACCTTTACCCCTAACCCCTGATCCCTATCCATGCTGCAGGTAACCTTTACCCCTAACCCCTGATCCCTATCTGTGCTGCAGGTAACCTGTCCCCTAACCCCTGATCCCTATCCATGCTGCAGGTAACCTTTACCCCTAACCCCTGATCCCTATCCATGCTGCAGGTAACCTTTACCCCTAACCCCTGATCCCTATCTGTGCTGCAGGTAACCTGTCCCCTAACCCTGATCCCTATCCATGCTGCAGGTAACCTTTACCCCTAACCCTGATCCCTATCTGTGCTGCAGGTAACCTGTCCCCTAACCCCTGATCCCTATCCGTGCTGCAGGTAACCTGTCCCCTAACCACTGATCCCTGTCCGTGCTGCAGGTAACCTTTACCCCTAACCCCTGATCCCTAGCCATGCTGCAGGTAACCTTTACCCCTAACCCTGATCCCTATCCATGCTGCAGGTAACCTGTCCCCTAACCCCTGATCCCTATCCATGCTGCAGGTAACTTTTACCCCTAACCACTGACCCCTAACCCCTGATCCCTATCTGTGCTGCAGGTAACCTGTCCCCTAACCCCTGATCCCTATCCATGCTGCAGGTAACCTTTACCCCTAACCCTGATCCCTATCTGTGCTGCAGGTAACCTTTACCCCTAACCACTGACCTCTAACCCCTGATCCCTATCCATGCTGCAGGTAACCTTTATCCTAACGACTGACCTCTAACCCCTGATCCCTGTCCGTGCTGCAGGTAACCTTTACCCCTAACCCCTGATCCCTATCCATGCTGCAGGTAACCTGTCCCCTAACCCCTGATCCCTATCCATGCTGCAGGTAACCTTTACCCCTAACCCCTGATCCCTATCCATGCTGCAGGTAACCTGTCCCCTAACCCCTGATCCCTATCTATGCTGCAGGTAACCTTTACCCCAAACGACTGACCTCTCATCCCTAATCCTTATCCGTGCTGCAGGTAACCTGTCCCCTAACCCCTGATCGCTATCCATGCTGCAGGTAACCTTTACCCCTAACCCCTGATCCCTATCTGTGCTGCAGGTAACCTGTCCCCTAACCCCTGATCCCTATCCATGCTGCAGGTAACCTTTACCCCAAACGACTGACCTCTAACCCCTGATGCCTATCTGTGCTGCAGGTAACCTGTCCCCTAACCCTGATCCCTATCTGTGCTGCAGGTAACCTTTACCACTGACCTCTAACCCCTGATCCCTATCTGTGCTGCAGGTAACCTGTCCCCTAACCCCTGATCCCTATCCATGCTGCAGGTAACCTTTACCCCTAACCCCTGATCCCTATCCATGCTGCAGGTAACCTTTACCCCTAACCCCTGATCCCTATCTGTGCTGCAGGTAACCTGTCTCCTAACCCCTGATCCCTATCCGTGCTGCAGGTAACCTTTACCCCTAACCACTGACTTCTAACCCCTGATCCCTATCCATGCTGCAGGTAACCTTTACCCCTAACCACTGACCTCTAACCCCTGATCCCTATCTGTGCTGCAGGTAACCTGTCTCCTAACCCCTGATCCCTATCCGTGCTGCAGGTAACCTTTACCCCTAACCACTGACCTCTAACCCCTGATCCCTATCCATGCTGCAGGTAACCTTTACCCCTAACCACTGACCTCTAACCCCTGATCCCTATCCGTGCTGCAGGTAACTTTTACCCCTAACCACTGACCTCTAACCCCTGATCCCTATCCATGCTGCAGGTAACCTGTCCCCTAACCCTGATCCCTATCCGTGCTGCAGGTAACCTTTACCCCTGATCCCTATCCATGCTGCAGGTAACCTTTACCCCAAACGACTGACCTCTAACCCCTGATCCCTATCCATGCTGCAGGTAACTTTTACCCCAAACGACTGACCTCTAACCCCTGATCCCTATCCATGCTGCAGGTAACTTTTACCCCAAACGACTGACCTCTAACCCCTGATCCCTATCCGTGCTGCAGGTAACCTTTACCCCTAACCCCTGATCCCTATCCATGCTGCAGGTAACCTGTCCCCTAACCCCTGATCCCTATCCATGCTGCAGGTAACATTTACCCCTAACCCCTGATCCCTATCCATGCTGCAGGTAACCTTTACCCCTAACCCCTGATCCCTATCCATGCTGCAGGTAACCTGTCCCCTAACCCCTGATCCCTATCTGTGCTGCAGGTAACCTGTCCCCTAACCCCTGATCCCTATCCATGCTGCAGGTAACCTTTACCCCTAACCCCTGATCCCTATCCATGCTGCAGGTAACCTTTACCCCTAACCCCTGATCCCTATCCATGCTGCAGGTAACCTTTACCCCTAACCCCTGATCCCTATCCGTGCTGCAGGTAACCTGTCCCCTAACCCCTGATCCCTATCCATGCTGCAGGTAACCTTTACCCCTAACCCCTGATCCCTATCCGTGCTGCAGGTAACCTGTCCCCTAACCCCTGATCCCTATCCATGCTGCAGGTAACCTTTACCCCTAACCCCTGATCCCTATCCATGCTGCAGGTAACCTGTCCCCTAGCCCCTGATCCCTATCTGTGCTGCAGGTAACCTTTACCCTAACCCCTGATCCTATCCATGCTGCAGGTAACCTGTCCCCTAACCCCTGATCCCTATCTGTGCTGCAGGTAACCTTTACCCCTAACCCCTGATCCCTATCCATGCTGCAGGTAACCTTTACCCCTAACCCCTGATCCCTATCCATGCTGCAGGTAACCTTTACCCCTAACCCCTGATCCCTATCCATGCTGCAGGTAACCTTTACCCCTAACCCCTGATCCCTATCCATGCTGCAGGTAACCTGTCCCCTAACCCCTGATCCCTATCCATGCTGCAGGTAACCTTTCCCCTAACCCCTGATCCCTATCCATGCTGCAGGTAACCTTTACCCCTAACCCCTGATCCCTATCCATGCTGCAGGTAACCTTTACCCCTAACCCCTGATCCCTATCCATGCTGCAGGTAACCTTTACCCCTAACCCCTGATCCCTATCCATGCTGCAGGTAACCTGTCCCCAACCCCTGATCCCTATCCATGCTGCAGGTAACCTTTACCCCTGATCCCTATCCATGCTGCAGGTAACCTTTACCCCTAACCCCTGATCCCTATCCATGCTGCAGGTAACCTGTCCCCAACCCCTGATCCCTATCTGTGCTGCAGGTAACTTTTACCCATAACCACTGACCTCTAACCCCTGATCCCTATCCAGCTGAACAATCTCCATCTCATACATTAGAAGTGGAATAATAATAATAATGAGTCTGATCACTATTGAAACAGTTTTATTGTGTTGTAGGTACGAGTGGAGTGTTACTTCGTAAAGTCAGCGGAACAGCGATTGTACAGCTGCCATCTAAACAGCAGATTCAGGTGAGATTACTGTCCATCTAAACAGCAGATTCAGGTGAGATTACTGTCCATCTAAACAGCAGATTCAGGTGAGATTACTGTCCATCTAAACAGCAGATTCAGGTGAGATTACTGTCCATCTAAAGAGCAGATTCAGGTGAGATTACTGTCCATCTAAACAGCAGATTCAGGTGAGATTACTGTCCATCTAAACAGCAGATTCAGGTGAGATTACTGTCCATCTAAACAGCAGATTCAGGTGAGATTACTGTCCATCTAAACAGCAGATTCAGGTGAGATTACATTTAAGTCATTTAGCAGACGCTCTTATCCAGAGCGACTTACAAATTGGATTCAGGTAATATACTCACTGTTGTCTGTTTTGGCTGTCTAGCCTCATTTACACTTTACGCTACCGTGAGTCTCGTCATCTGATCATTTTAAGATCTATTATTTTGAAATAATATCAATGTATTTTAAGACATTTACAGATGTCATAAATCAATGATTTTAGAGGCCTGTATGATGACTTTAAATGGTTTGACCATCTGTTTACACTGACTACCTCACCAGATCTAGATTATAGAAGCTGGTGCTCTGACTGCACCTCACCAGATCTAGAAGCTGGTGCTCTGACTGCACCTCACCAGATCTAGATTATAGAAGCTGGTGCTCTGACTGCACTCACCAGATCTAGATTGTAGAAGCTGGAGTTCTGACTGCACCTCACCAGATCTAGAGCTGGTGCTCTGACTGCACCTCACCAGATCTAGATTATAGAAGCTGGAGTTCTGACTGCACCTCACTAGATCTAGAAGCTGGTGCTCTGACTGCACCTCACCAGATATAGATTATAGAAGCTGGAGTTCTGACTGCACCTCACTAGATCTAGAAGCTGGTGCTCTGACTGCACCTCACCAGATCTAGATTATAGAAGCTGGTGCTCTGACTGCACCTCACCAGATCTAGATTATAGAAGCTGGAGTTCTGACTGCACCTCACTAGATCTAGAAGCTGGTGCTCTGACTGCACCCTCACCAGATCTAGATTATAGAAGCTGGAGTTCTGACTGCACCTCACTAGATCTAGAAGCTGGTGCTCTGACTGCACCTCACCAGATCTAGATTATAGAAGCTGGTGCTCTGACTGCACCTCACCAGATCTAAATTATAGAAGCTGGTGCTCTGACTGCACCTCACCAGATCTAGAAGCTGGTGCTCTGACTGCACCTCACCAGATCTAGAAGCTGGTGCTCTGACTGCACCTCACCAGATCTAGAAGCTGGTGCTCTGACTGCACTCACCAGATCTAGAAGCTGGTGCTCTGACTGCACCTCACCAGATCTAGAAGCTGGAGTTCTGACTGCACCTCACCAGATCTAGAAGCTGGAGTTCTGACTGCACCTCACCAGATCTAGAAGCTGGTGCTCTGACTGCACCTCACCAGATCTAGTTGGAGTTCTGACTGCACCTCACCAGATCTAGAAGCTGGAGTTCTGACTGCACCTCACCAGATCTAGAAGCTGGAGTTCTGACTGCACCTCACCAGATCTAGAAGCTGGTGCTCTGACTGCACCTCACCAGATCTAGAAGCTGGTGCCTGGACTGCACCTCACCAGATCTAGAAGCTGGTGCTCTGACTGCACCTCACCAGATCTAGATTATAGAAGCTGACAGCCATGACTACATGAACTCTATTCCGCAGAGAGTAACTGATAAAAGCAGTCAAATTTGATCTAAAAACACCTTATGGAACAGCAGTACTGTGAAGCAACACAAACATAGGCACAGACACTGTAGATATGTGTTAGTGGTGGAGTAGGGGCCTGAGGGCACAGACACTGTAGATATGTGTTAGTGGTGGAGTAGGGGCCTGAGGGCACAGACACTGTAGATATGTGTTAGTGGTGGAGGAGGGGCCTGAGGGCACAGACACTGTAGATATGTGTTAGTGGTGGAGTAGGGGCCTGAGGGCACAGACACTGTAGATATGTGTTAGTGGTGGAGTAGGGGCCTGAGGGCACAGACACTGTAGATATGTGTTAGTGGTGGAGTAGGGGCCTGAGGGCACAGACACTGTAGATATGTGTTAGTGGTGGAGTAGGGGCCTGAGGGCACAGACACTGTAGATATGTGTTAGTGGTGGAGGAGGGGCCTGAGGGCACAGACACTGTAGATATGTGTTAGTGGTGGAGTAGGGGCCTGAGGGCACAGACACTGTAGATATGTGTTAGTGGTGGAGTAGGGGCCTGAGGGCACAGACACTGTAGATATGTGTTAGTGATGGAGTAGGGGCCTGAGGGCACAGACACTGTAGATATGTGTTAGTGATGGAGTAGGGGCCTGAGGGCACAGACACTGTAGATATGTGTTAGTGGTGGAGTAGGGGCCTGAGGGCACAGACACTGTAGATATGTGTTAGTGGTGGAGTAGGGGCCTGAGGGCACAGACACTGTAGATATGTGTTAGTGGTGGAGTAGGGGGCCTGAGGGCACAGACACTG
Source organism: Oncorhynchus keta (assembly GCF_023373465.1). NCBI lineage: Eukaryota > Metazoa > Chordata > Actinopteri > Salmoniformes > Salmonidae > Oncorhynchus > Oncorhynchus keta. The sequence goes on along the minus strand of NW_026285711.1, from coordinate 4,562 downwards.
TAGATATGTGTTAGTGGTGGAGTAGGGGCCTGAGGGCACAGACACTGTAGATATGTGTTAGTGGTGGAGTAGGGGCCTGAGGGCACAGACACTGTAGATATGTGTTAGTGGTGGAGTAGGGGCCTGAGGGCACAGACACTGTAGATATGTGTTAGTGGTGGAGTAGGGGCCTGAGGGCACAGACACTGTAGATATGTGTTAGTGGTGGGACCTGAAAATGAGGGCACAGACACTGTAGATATGTGGTGGAGTAGGGGCCTGAGGGCACAGACACTGTAGATATGTGGTGGTGGAGTAGGGGCTGAGGGCACAGACACTGTAGATATGTGTTAGTGGTGGGTAGGGGCCTGAGGGCACAGACACTGTAGATATGTGTTAGTGGTGGAGTAGGGGGCCTGAGGGCACAGACACTGTAGATATGTGTTAGTGGTGGAGTAGGGGCCTGAGGGCACAGACACTGTAGATATGTGTTAGTGGTGGAGTAGGGGCCTGAGGGCACAGACACTGTAGATATGTGTTAGTGGTGGAGTAGGGGGCCTGAGGGCACAGACACTGTAGATATGTGTTAGTGGTGGAGTAGGGGCCTGAGGGCACAGACACTGTAGATATGTGTTAGTGGTGGAGGAGGGGCCTGAGGGCACAGACACTGTAGATATGTGTTAGTGGTGGAGGAGGGGCCTGAGGGCACAGACACTGTAGATATGTGTTAGTGGTGGAGGAGGGGCCTGAGGGCACAGACACTGTAGATATGTGTTAGTGGTGGAGGAGGGGCCTGAGGGCACAGACACTGTAGATATGTGTTAGTGGTGGAGTAGGGGCCTGAGGCACAGACACTGTAGATATGTGTTAGTGGTGGAGTAGGGGCCTGAGGGCACAGACACTGTAGATATGTGTTAGTGGTGGAGTAGGGGCCTGAGGGCACAGACACTGTAGATATGTGTTAGTGGTGGAGGAGGGGCCTGAGGGCACAGACACTGTAGATATGTGTTAGTGGTGGAGGAGGGGCCTGAGGGCACAGACACTGTAGATATGTGTTAGTGGTGGAGGAGGGGCCTGAGGGCACAGACACTGTAGATATGTGTTAGTGGTGGAGGAGGGGCCTGAGGGCACAGACACTGTAGATATGTGTTAGTGGTGGAGGAGGGGCCTGAGGGCACAGACACTGTAGATATGTGTTAGTGGTGGAGGAGGGGCCTGAGGGCACAGACACTGTAGATATGTGTTAGTGGTGGAGTAGGGGCCTGAGGGCACAGACACTGTAGATATGTGTTAGTGGTGGAGTAGGGGCCTGAGGGCACCTGAGACACTGTAGATATGTGTTAGTGGTGGAGGAGGGGCCTGAGGGCACAGACACTGTAGATATGTGTTAGTGGTGGAGGAGGGGCTCTGAGGGCACAGACACTGTAGATATGTGTTAGTGGTGGAGGAGGGGCCTGAGGGCACAGACACTGTAGATATGTGTTAGTGGTGGAGTAGGGGCCTGAGGGCACAGACACTGTAGATATGTGTTAGTGGTGGAGTAGGGGCCTGAGGGCACAGACACTGTAGATATGTGTTAGTGGTGGAGGAGGGGGGCCTGAGGGCACAGACACTGTAGATATGTGTTAGTGGTGGAGGAGGGGCCTGAGGGCACAGACACTGTAGATATGTGTTAGTGGTGGAGGAGGGGCCTGAGGGCACAGAGACTGTAGATATGTGTTAGTGGTGGAGGAGGGGCCCGAGGGGCACAGACACTGTAGATATGTGTTAGTGGTGGAGGAGGGGCCCGAGGGCACAGACACTGTAGATATGTGTTAGTGGTGGAGTAGGGGCCCGAGGGCACAGACACTGTAGATATGTGTTAGTGGTGGAGTAGGGGCCTGAGGGCACAGACACTGTAGATATGTGTTAGTGGTGGAGAGTAGGGGCCTGAGGGCACAGACACTGTAGATATGTGTTAGTGGTGGAGTAGGGGCCTGAGGGCACAGACACTGTAGATATGTGTTAGTGGTGGAGTAGGGGCCTGAGGGCACAGACACTGTAGATATGTGTTAGTGGTGGAGTAGGGGCCTGAGGGCACAGACACTGTAGATATGTGTTAGTGGTGGAGTAGGGGCCTGAGGGCACAGACACTGTAGATATGTGTTAGTGGTGGAGGAGGGGCCTGAGGCACAGACACTGTAGATATGTGTTAGTGATGGAGTAGGGGCCTGAGGGCACAGACACTGTAGATATGTGTTAGTGGTGGAGTAGGGGCCTGAGGGCACAGACACTGTAGATATGTGTTAGTGGTGGAGTAGGGGCCTGAGGGCACAGACACTGTAGATATGTGTTAGTGGTGGAGTAGGGGCCTGAGGGCACAGACACTGTAGATATGTGTTAGTGGTGGAGTAGGGGCCTGAGGGCACAGACACTGTAGATATGTGTTAGTGGTGGAGTAGGGGCCTGAGGGCACAGACACTGTAGATATGTGTTAGTGGTGGAGTAGGGGCCTGAGGGCACAGACACAGATATGTGTTAGATAGGCACACACTGTGTTAGTGGTGGAGTAGGGGCCTGAGGGCACAGACACTGTAGATATGTGTTAGTGGTGGAGTAGGGGCCTGAGGGCACAGACACTGTAGATATGTGTTAGTGGTGGAGTAGGGGCCTGAGGGCACAGACACTGTAGATATGTGTTAGTGGTGGAGTAGGGGCCTGAGGGCACAGACACTGTAGATATGTGTTAGTGGTGGAGTAGGGGCCTGAGGGCACAGACACTGTAGATATGTGTTAGTGGTGGAGTAGGGGCCTGAGGGCACAGACACTGTAGATATGTGTTAGTGGTGGAGTAGGGGCCTGAGGGCACAGACACTGTAGATATGTGTTAGTGGTGGAGTAGGGGCCTGAGGGCACAGACACTGTAGATATGTGTTAGTGGTGGAGTAGGGGCCTGAGGGCACAGACACTGTAGATATGTGTTAGTGGTGGAGTAGGGGCCTGAGGGCACAGACACTGTAGATATGTGTTAGTGGTGGAGTAGGGGCCTGAGGGCACAGACACTGTAGATATGTGTTAGTGGTGGAGTAGGGGCCTGAGGGCACAGACACTGTAGATATGTGTTAGTGGTGGAGTAGGGGCCTGAGGGCACAGACACTGTAGATATGTGTTAGTGGTGGAGTAGGGGCCTGAGGGCACAGACACTGTAGATATGTGTTAGTGGTGGAGTAGGGGCCTGAGGGCACAGACACTGTAGATATGTGTTAGTGGTGGAGTAGGGGCCTGAGGGCACAGACACTGTAGATATGTGGTGGAGTAGGGGCCTGAGGGCACAGACACTGTAGATATGTGGTGGAGTAGGGGCCTGAGGGCACAGACACTGTAGATATGTGGTGGAGTAGGGGCCTGAGGGCACAGACACTGTAGATATGTGGTGGAGTAGGGGCCTGAGGGCACAGACACTGTAGATATGTGGTGGAGTAGGGGCCTGAGGGCACAGACACTGTAGATATGTGGTGGAGTAGGGGCCTGAGGGCACAGACACTGTAGATATGTGGTGGAGTAGGGGCCTGAGGGCACAGACACTGTAGATATGTGGTGGAGTAGGGGCCTGAGGGCACAGACACTGTAGATATGTGTTAGTGGTGGAGTAGGGGCCTGAGGGCACAGACACTGTAGATATGTGTTAGTGGTGGAGTAGGGGCCTGAGGGCACAGACACTGTAGATATGTGTTAGTGGTGGAGTAGGGGCCTGAGGGCACAGAGTGTGTTGTGAAATCTGTGAATGTATTGTAATGTTTTTAAAATTGTATAAACTGCCTTAACTTTTGCTTGGATGCCAGGAAGAGTAGCTCCTGCCTCGGCAGGAACAAATGGGATCATAATAAATACAAATACCAGACCTGCTCTTGTCTTCTGTTTCCAGGTGATTGAGACATGCATGGCCACAGTGGGAAGGGTGTCCAACATCGATCACAACAAACGGATCATTGGTAAAGCTGGCAGGAACCGTTGGCTCGGCATCCGGCCCTCCAGCGGCTTGTGGAAGAGGAAAGGTGGCTGGGCCGGACGCAAGATCAAACCACTTCCCCCCATGAAGAGTTATATTAACCTGCCTTTAGTGTCTGCCAACTAAATGTGCTAAACTCTGTATGCAACAGGACATTGCAGGAGACGCCACCTCTTCTTTTTAGATCGATCAGAGGCAGTGATGTTAATGGACAGCTGTCAGTGATTTCAATTATGTAGTCTTGTGACAATGTTTTGGTCTGTAATGACATGGATTTTGTGAAATGAAATGATTCAACTGTCTGAAGTGTTGGTAAAGAATGAGGCTTGGGAAGTAGACAAGGTTTCAAACATTAAACACAGCTGCTCCTGGGAGAGCAGCACATTTACATCCATAGTGAAACATTCAAAGGTTAACCCATGTTTTCTTAAATGGTATTTACAAATGTCATATCTGTTAAAACAACAAGGTTTGTGCAAAGACACCTGGGATGCATTTTCAAAAGTGGAATGAGTGTGTTGCTTGACTAGTTGTCAGAATATTTAGGACAGTTGGCTAATACCTGCTAGAGTGGGGTTGGGGTTAGTTGGTTGGG
>NW_026285710.1:0-4996 GCF_023373465.1 Oncorhynchus keta | reverse complement strand
CGAGGTACAGGACATTTCTGGAGGAACCAGAACTCATTGTGATATTATTATATGTGTGTGTGTAATCATTGTTGTTGCTAATACAACCCACGCAACAGAATATAGTTGTTTTTGAAGTTCTTTCCAATGTTTTAAGGGTTTATGAAAAGTTTATTTCCATCCTGACTTTTACATAAGTCCTTTGTATTGGTGTAGACTTGACGGACCAGATGGGACTCATTCCCACCCAAACTAAAAGGAGAAACCAATGTTTTCTCTGGTAGGCACAACCTACCTGGCACCCCTATAAATAATAACCTCAAGTCAAACCCGTTACAGTGTTCAGTCTAGTTTGGTGGGGGTAGGACAGAGTCAGGAGGTGTTCAGTCTAGTTTGGTGGGTAGGTGTCAATCAGTCCAGTCTGGCTAGGGGGCAGGACAGAGTCAGAGAGGTGTCTCAGTCCAGCTTTGGTGCAGGACAGACAGAGTGTCCAGTCCAGGTTTGCGTGGTGAGATAGGACAGAGCCCAGAGGTGTCTCAGTCCATTTGGTGGAGATACAGGACAGAGCCTGTGAGTGTCTAGTCCAGGGGCCTGGTGAGGTGTCCACCTAGCCTGGTGGGGAGGCAGGACAGACTTCAGAGGTGTTCAGTCCATTTGGTGGGAGGTAAGACAGAGTCAGAGATGTGTTCAGTCTAGTTTGGTGGGAGGTAGGACAGAGTCCAGTCTAGTTTGGTGCAAGACAGAGTCAGAGAGGTGTTCAGTCTAGTTTGGGTGGAGGCAGGACCAGTCTAGTTTGGTGGGGGGCAGGGACAGAGTCAGGGCGGCAGGACAGTCCAGCCAGAGAGCTGTCCAGTCCATTTGGTGGGGATAGGACAGAGTCAGAGAGGGTCCAGTCCAGTTTGGTGGAGGCAGTCAGATCAGTCTCCAGTTTGGGAGATAGGACAGAGTCAGGAGGTTCAGTCCATTTGCATAGTGTCCAGTTTGGTGGGGGTAGGACAGAGTCAGGAGGTGTCCAGTCCAGTTTGGTGGGAGGCAGGACAGAGTCAGAGAGGTGTCTCAGTCCAGTTTGGTGGAGAAGACAGAGCCGGGGTCCAGTCCAGTTCCAGGGGAGATAGGACAGAGCCTAGAGAGGTGTCCAGTCCAGGTTGGTGGGGCAGGACAGAGCCAGGAGGTGTCTCAGTCCATTTGGTGAGAAAAGAGGGGTCCAGTCCAGTCTCTGCGGGGGCAGGACAGAGCCTCAGGGGAGGTGTCCAGTCCATTTATGGGAGATAGGACAGTCCAGCCAGAGGGGTCCAGTCCAGTTTGGTGGAGGTAGGACAGAGTCAGGAGGGTTCAGTCCAGGCTGGTGGGGGCAGGACAGAGTCAGAGAGGTCCAGTCTAGTTTGGTGGAGGAGGACAGAGTCAGTGAGGGGTCCAGTCCAGTTTGGTGGGGGCAGGACAGAGTCAGAGAGGTGTTCAGTCCAGCCTGGTGTCCATTTGGGGCAGGACAGAGCCAGAGAGGTCCAGTCCCATCCAGTCCAGGAGGACAGAGTCAGGAGGTGTCCAGTCCAGAGGGTCCAGTCTAGCTCTGGTGGGGGCAGGACAGAGTCAGGAGGGGTCTCAGTCCAGTTTGGTGGGGGTAGGACAGAGCTCAGAGGGGGTCCAGTCTAGTTTGGTGAGGTGTGGACAGAGTCAGGAGGTGTCCAGTCTAGCTTTGGTGGAGATAGGACAGAGTCAGAGAGGTGTCTCAGTCTAGTTTGGTGGGGTGGAGAGTCAGGAGATAGGACAGAGTCAGGGTGTCCAGTCCATGGTCTGTCAGTCTAGTTTGGTGGGGGTAGGACAGAGTCAGGAGGGGTTCAGTCCAGTTTGGGAGATAGGACAGAGTCAGAGAGGTCCAGTCCAGTTTGGTGGGGAGGTGACAGACAGAGGGGTCCAGCTCTGGTGAGATAGGACAGAGCCAGAGAGGTGTCCAAACTAGTTTGGTGGAGGCAAGACAGAGCCAGAGGAGGTTCAGTCCAGTTTCCAGGAGGTAGGACAGAGTCAGAGAGGGTCTCAGTCCATTCAGGAGATAGACCTTAGCTCTGGAGGTGTCCAGTCCAGTCTGGTGGGAGGCAGGACAGAGCCTGAGAGGTGTTCAGTCCAGCCTATCCAGGAGGTGTCCAAACCAGTCTGGCAGGGGGCCAGGACAGATCTGGAGGCAGGACAGAGCCTAGGAGTGTCCAGTCCAGCTGGTGGGGGCAGGACAGAGCCAGAGTGAGGTGTCCAGTCCATTGGTGGGGGTGCCAGTCCAGAGTGGTGGAGGGTCCAGTCTAGCTTCAGGAGCAGGACAGAGTCAGAGAGGGGTCCAGTCCAGCTGGGTGGAGGTAAGACAGTCCAGAGGTGTTCAGTCTCTGGTGGGGGTCCAGTCCAGCTCATGGGGGCAGGACAGACAGGAGGTGTCCAGTCCAGGCCTGGTGATAGGTCCAGTCCAGCCTATGGGCAGGACAGAGCCAGGCGGTGTCCATCCATGTCCAAGGTGTCCAGCTAGTTTGGGGGGGCAGGACAGAGTCCAGTCCAGTCCTATGGGGATAGGACAGAGCCCAGAGAGGTGTCCAGTCCAGGGGCCTGGAGGGGTCCAGTGTCCAGGCTAGCCTGGGGGCAGGACAGAGTCAGAGAGGGTCCAGTCTAGTCTATGGAGGGGACAGACAGAGAGGTGTCTCAGTCCAGTCCAGAGGGGTCTGGTGAGGTGCAGGAGAGTCCAGAGTCAGAGAGGTGTCCAGTTAGTCCAAGAGGGGTCCAGTCTAGGGGGCAGGACAGAGTCAGGAGGTGTCCAACTAGTCTGGTGAGATAGACAGAGGAGGTTCTGGTGGGAGGCAGGACAGAGTCAGGAGGTGTCAGTCTAGCTTGGTGAGAGGTGTCCAGTCCAGGCCTGCGGGGGCAGGACAGAGTCAGAGAGGGGTCCAGTCTATTTGGTGGGAGATCCAGTCAGAGTCAGAGTGGTTCAGTCTTTAGTTTGGTGGGAGGCAAGACAGAGTCAGGGAGGGGTTCAGTCCAGTTTGGTGGGGGCAGGACAGAGTCAGGAGGTGTCCAGTCCAGCTGGGTGGAGGTGTCCAGTCCAGCTCCAGGAGGGGTCTCAGTCCAGTTTTGGGGGTAGGGACAGAGCCTAGGTGATGGAACAGTCCAGGCCTGGCGGAGGTCCAGTCCAGCTCTGGGGGGGTCCAGTCCAGTCAGGAGGTGTTCAGTCCAGTCTGGAGTGGTTCCAGTCCAGCTTTGGGGGGGTAGGACAGAGCTCAGGAGGTGTTCAGTCCAGTCAGGAGGGGTCCAGTCTGGGGCCTGGTGGGGGCAGGACAGAGTCAGGAGGTGTCCAGTCCAGGTTTGGTGGGGGCAGGACGGTATCAGGAGTAGTGTCCAGTCCAGCTCTATGATAAGGCTGATTCAGTCTGGTGGAGGTGTCCAGTCCACTGTCAGCAGGACAGAGCCAGGAGGCAACTATCCTAGTTTGCGGGAGGCAGGACAGAGTCAGGAGGTGTCCAGTCCAGTCTTGGTGAGAGGTGTCCAGTCCAGTTTGGTGGGGGCAGGACAGAGTCAGAGAGGTGTCCAGTCTAGTTTGGTGAGATAGGACAGAGCCAGAGAGGTTTCAGTCCAGTCTATGGAGATAGGACAGAGCCCAGAGAGGTGTCTCAGTCCAGCCCAGGAGGCAGGACAGATCAACAGGAGGGTCCAGTCCAGTTTGGTGAGATAGGACGAGTCAGGAGGGTCCAGTCCAGTCTGGTGGAGGCAAGATCAAAGCCAGAGAGGTGTCCAGTCCAGTCTGCGGGGGCAGGACAGAGCCCAGAGAGTGTCTCAGTCCAGCTCCAGGAGGTACACAGAGTTAGAGAGGTGTCCAGTCCAGTTTGCGGGGGCAGGACAGATTAGAGAGGTCCAACTAGCCTGGTGGGCGGTCCAGAGTCAGGAGGTGTCCAAGTAGTCTATGGGGGATCCAGATCCAGTTCCAGGAGATAGACTATGAGATAGGACAGAGCCAGAGATATCCAGTCCATTCTGTGAGATAGACAGAGTCAGAGAGGTGTTCAGTCTAGTTTGGTGGGAGGTAAGACAGAGTCAGAGAGTGTTCAGTCTATTTGGTGGAGATAGGACAGAGTCAGAGGTGTTCAGTCTAGCTCTTGGTGGGAGGTGTTCAGTCTAGTTTGGTGGGAGGTAGGACAGAGTCAGGAGGTGTCCAGTCCAGTTTGGTGGAGATAGGACAGAGTCCAGAGAGGTGTCCAGTCCAGTTCTGGTGAGGCAGGACAGAGCTCAGGAGGTGTCCAGTCCAGTTTGGTGAGATAGGACAGAGTCAGGAGGTGTCCAGTCCAGTTTGGGGATGGACAGAGTCAGGAGGTGTCCAGTCCAGTTTGGTGGGAGGTAGGACAGAGCCAGAGAGGTGTCTCAGTCCAGTTTGGTGGGAGGTAGGACAGAGCCAGAGAGGTGTCCAGTCCAGTTTGGGGAGGCAGGACAGAGTCAGAGAGGTGTCTCAGTCTAGTCTGGTGGGAGGCAGGACAGAGTCAGAGAGGTGTCCAGTCCAGTTTGGTGGGAGGTAGGACAGAGTCAGAGAGGTGTTCAGTCCAGTTTGAGGAGACAGGACAGAGTCAGAGAGGTGTCCAGTCCATTTGGTGGAGGTAGGACAGAGTCAGAGGTGTCCAGTCTAGTCTGGTGGAGGTAGGACAGAGCAGAGAGGTGTCCAGTCCAGTCTGGTGGAGACAGGACAGAGTCAGGAGGTGTCCAGTCCAGTCTTGGCAGAGAGGGTCCAGTCCAGTCTTGGTGGGGGCAGGACAGAGTCAGGAGGTGTCCAGTCCAGTCTGGTGGAGGTATCCAGTCCAGCTCTGGTGAGAGGTGTCCAGTCCAGCCTGATGGAGTGTAGGACAGAGTCAGAGAGGTCCAGTCCAGTTTGGTGGGGATAGGACAGAGATCAGGAGGTGTCCAGTCCAGTCTGGTGGATGGTCCAGTCCAGTCTGGGAGGGGTCCAGTCCAGTTTGGTGGAGGTAGGACAGAGTCAGAGAGGTGTCCAGTCCAGTCCGTGGAG
>NW_026285709.1:0-12931 GCF_023373465.1 Oncorhynchus keta | reverse complement strand
GGTGGCACTTCGTTCAGTTACGTATTGCTCCATCTACTGTCAATCATATTAACCTGGTCTACCCTCTACTGTCATTATATTACCCTGGTCTACCATCTACTGTCATTATATTACCCTGGTCTACCATCTACTGTCAATATATTACCCTGGTCTACTTTCTACTGTCATTATATTACCCTAGTCTACTTTCTACTGTCATTAAATTACCCTGGTCTACCCTCTACTGTCATTATATTACCCTGGTCTACCCTCTACTGTCATTATATTACCCTGGTCTACCATCTACTGTCTGTCATTATATTAACCTGGTCTACCCTCTACTGTCATTATATTACCCTGGTCTACTTTCTACTGTCATTATATTACCCTGATCTACTTTTTCTGCCATTAAATTTCCCTGGTCTACCATCTACTATCATTATATTACCCTGGTCTACCATCTACTGTCAATATATTACCTGGTCTACTTTCTACTGTCATTATATTACCCTAGTCTACTTTCTACTGTCATTAAATTACCCTGGTCTACCATCTACTATCATTATATTACCCTGGTCTACCATCTACTGTCAATATATTACCCTGGTCTACTTTCTACTGTCATTATATTACCCTAGTCTACTTTCTACTGTCATTAAATTACCCTGGTCTACCCTCTACTGTCATTATATTACCCTGGTCTACCCTCTACTGTCATTTGGTCTACCATATACTGTCATTATATTACCCTGGTCTAACATCTACTGTCATTATATTACCCTGGTCTACCCTCTACTGTCATTATATTACCCTGATCTACCATCTACTGTCATTATATTTCCCTGGTCTACCATCTACTGTCATTATATTACCCTGGTCTACCATCTACTGTCAATATATTACCCTGGTCTACTTTCTACTGTCATTATATTACCCTAGTCTACTTTCTCCTGCCATTAAATTACCCTGGTCTACCATCTACTGTCATTATATTCCCCTGGTCTACCATCTACTGTCAATCTATTAACCTGGTCTACCATCTACTGTCATTATATTCCCTGGTCTACCATCTACTGTCAATCTATGAACCTGGTCTACCATCTACTGTCATTATATTACCCTGGTCTACGTTCTACTGTCATTATATTACCCTGGTCTACCATCTACTGTCATTATATTACCCTGGTCTACCATCTGCTGTCATTATATTACCCTGGTCTACCATCTACTGTCATTATATTACCCTAGTCTACTTTCTACTGTCATTAAATTAATCTGGTCTACCCTCTACTGTCATTATATTACCCTGGTCTACAATCTACTGTCATTATATTACCCTGGTCTACTTTCTACTGTCATTATATTACCCTAGTCTACTTTCTCCTGCCATTAAATTACCCTGGTCTACCATCTACTGTCATTATATTACCCTGGTCTACCATCTACTGTCAATCTATTAACCTGGTCTACCATCTACTGTCAATATATTACCCTGGTCTACTTTCTACTGTCATTATATTACCCTAGTCTACTTTCTCCTGCCATTAAATTACCCTGGTCTACCATCTACTGTCATTATATTCCCTGGTCTACCATCTACTGTCAATCTATTAACCTGGTCTACCATCTACTGTCATTATATTCCCCTGGTCTACCATCTACTGTCAATCTATTAACCTGGTCTACCATCTACTGTCATTATATTACCCTGGTCTACCATCTACTGTCATTATATTACCCTGGTCTACCATCTACTGTCATTATATTACCCTGGTCTACCATCTGCTGTCATTATATTACCCTGGTCTACCATCTACTGTCATTATATTACCCTAGTCTACTTTCTACTGTCATTAAATTAATCTGGTCTACCCTCTACTGTCATTATATTACCCTGGTCTACAATCTACTGTCATTATATTACCCTGGTCTACTTTCTACTGTCATTATATTACCCTAGTCTACTTTCTCCTGCCATTAAATTACCCTGGTCTACCATCTACTGTCATTATATTCCCCTGGTCTACCATCTACTGTCAATCTATTAACCTGGTCTACCATCTACTGTCATTATATTCCCCTGGTCTACCATCTACTGTCAATCTATTAACCTGGTCTACCATCTACTGTCATTATATTACCCTGGTCTACCTTCTACTGTCATTATATTACCCTGGTCTACCATCTACTGTCATTATATTACCCTGGTCTACCATCTGCTGTCATTATATTACCCTGGTCTACCATCTACTGTCATTATATTACCCTGGTCTACTTTCTACTGTCATTATATTACCCTAGTCTACTTTCTACTGTCATTAAATTAATCTGGTCTACCCTCTACTGTCATTATATTACCCTGGTCTACAATCTACTGTCATTATATTACCCTGGTCTACTTTCTACTGTCATTAAATTACCCTGGTCTACCCTCTACTGTCATTATATTACCCTGGTCTACCTTCTACTGTCATTATATTACCCCGGTCTACCATCTACTGTCATTATATTACCCTGGTCTACCATCTACTGTCAATATATTACCCTGGTCTACTTTCTACTGTCATTATATTACCCTGGTCTACCATCTACTGTCATTATATTACCCTGGTCTACCCTCTACTGTCATTATATTACCCTGATCTACCATCTACTGTCATTATATTTCCCTGGTCTACCATCTACTGTCACTATATTACCCTGGTCTACCATCTACTGTCAATATATTACCCTGGTCTACTTTCTACTGTCATTATATTACCCTAGTCTACTTTCTCCTGCCATTAAATTACCCTGGTCTACCATCTACTGTCATTATATTACCCTGGTCTACCATCTACTGTCAATCTATTAACCTGGTCTACCATCTACTGTCATTATATTACCCTGGTCTACCATCTACTGTCATTATATTACCCTGGTCTACTTTCTACTGTCATTATATTACCCTAGTCTACTTTCTACTGTCATTAAATTACCCTGGTCTACCATCTACTGTCATTATATTACCCTGGTCTACTTTCTACTGTCAATCTATTAACCTGGTCTACCATCTACTGTCATTATATTACCCTGGTCTACCATCTACTGTCATTATATTACCCTGGTCTACTTTCTACTGTCATTATATTACCCTAGTCTACTTTCTACTGTCATTATATTACCCTAGTCTACTTTCTACTGTCATTAAATTACCCTGGTCTACCATCTACTGTCATTATATTACCCTGGTCTACCATCTACTGTCATTATATTACCCTGGTCTACCATCTACTGTCAATATATTACCCTGGTCTACTTTCTACTGTCATTATATTACCCTAGTCTACTTTCTACTGTCATTAAATTACCCTGGTCTACCCTCTACTGTCATTATATTACCCTGGTCTACCCTCTACTGTCATTATATTACCCTGGTCTACCATCTACTGTCAATCTATTAACCTGGTCTACCCTCTACTGTCATTATATTACCCTGGTCTACCATCTACTGTCATTATATTACCCTGGTCTACCATCTACTGTCAATATATTACCCTGGTCTACTTTCTACTGTCATTATATTACCCTAGTCTACTTTCTACTGTCATTAAATTACCCTGGTCTACCCTCTACTGTCATTATATTACCCTGGTCTACCCTCTACTGTCATTATATTACCCTGATCTACCATCTACTGTCATTATATTTCCCTGGTCTACCATCTACTGTCAATCTATTAACCTGGTCTACCATCTACTGTCATTATATTACCCTGGTCTACCATCTACTGTCATTATATTACCCTGGTCTACCATCTACTGTCATTATATTACCCTGGTCTACCCTCTACTGTCATTATATTACCCTGGTCTACCATCTACTGTCAATATATTACCCTGGTCTACTTTCTACTGTCATTATATTACCCTGATCTACCATCTACTGTCATTATATTACCCTGGTCTACCCTCTACTGTCATTATATTACCCTGATCTACCATCTACTGTCATTATATTTCCCTGGCCTACCATCTACTGTCAATCTATTAACCTGGTCTACCATCTACTGTCATTATATTACCCTGGTCTACCATCTACTGTCATTATATTACCCTGAGTCTACTTTCTCCTGCTATTAAATTACCCTGGTCTACCATCTACTGTCATTATATTACCCTGGTCTACCATCTACTGTCAATATATTACCTGGTCTACTTTCTACTGTCATTATATTACCCTGATCTACCATCTACTGTCATTATATTACCCTGGTCTACCCTCTACTGTCATTATATTACCCTGATCTACCATCTACTGTCATTAAATTACCCTGGTCTACCCTCTACTGTCATTATATTACCCTGGTCTACCCTCTACTGTCATTATATTACCCTGGTCACTACTGTCATTATATTACCCTGGTCTACCCTCTACTGTCATTATATTACCCTGGTCACTACTGTCATTACATTACCCTGGTCTACCATCTACTGTCAATATATTACCCTGGTCTACTCTCTACTGTCATTATATTACCCTGGTCTACCCTCTACTGTCATTATATTACCCTGATCTACCATCTACTGTCATTATATTACCCTGATCTACCATCTACTGTCATTATATTACCCTGATCTACCATCTACTGTCATTATATTACCCTAGTCTACCCTCTACTGTCATTATATTACCCTGATCTACCATCTACTGTCATTATATTACCCTGATCTACCATCTACTGTCAATCTATTAACCTGGTCTACCATCTACTCTCAATATATTACCCTGGTCTACTTTCTACTGTCATTATATTACCCTAGTCTACTTTCTCCTGCCATTAAATTACCCTGGTCTACCATCTACTGTCATTATATTACCCTGGTCTACCATCTACTGTCAATATATTACCCTGGTCTACTTTCTACTGTCATTATATTACCTGATCTACCATCTACTGTCATTATATTACCCTGGTCTACCCTCTACTGTCATTATATTACCCTGATCTACCATCTACTGTCATTAAATTACCCTGGTCTACCCTCTACTGTCATTATATTACCCTGGTCTACCCTCTACTGTCATTATATTACCCTGATCACTACTGTCATTATATTACCCTGGTCTACCCTCTACTGTCATTATATTACCCTGGTCACTACTGTCATTACATTACCCTGGTCTACCATCTACTGTCAATATATTACCCTGGTCTACTTTCTACTGTCATTATATTACCCTGGTCTACTTTCTACTGTCATTAAATTACCCTGGTCTACCCTCTACTGTCATTATATTACCCTGGTCTACCTTCTACTGTCATTATATTACCCCGGTCTACCATCTACTGTCATTATATTACCCTGGTCTACCATCTACTGTCAATATATTACCCTGGTCTACTTTCTACTGTCATTATATTACCCTGGTCTACCCTCTACTGTCATTATATTACCCTGATCTACCATCTACTGTCATTATATTACCCTGATCTACCATCTACTGTCATTATATTTCCTGGTCTACCATCTACTGTCACTATATTACCCTGGTCTACCATCTACTGTCAATATATTACCCTGGTCTACTTTCTACTGTCATTATATTACCTAGTCTACTTTCTCCTGCCATTAAATTGCCTGGTCTACCATCTACTGTCATTATATTACCCTGGTCTACCCTCTACTGTCATTATATTACCCTGGTCACTACTGTCATTACATTACCCTGGTCTACCATCTACTGTCAATATATTACCCTGGTCTACCCTCTACTGTCATTATATTACCCTGGTCTACCATCTACTGTCATTATATTACCCTGGTCTACCCTCTACTGTCATTATATTACCCTGATCTACCATCTACTGTCATTATATTACCCTGATCTACCATCTACTGTCATTATATTACCCTGGTCTACCCTCTACTGTCATTATATTACCCTGATCTACCATCTACTGTCATTATATTTCCCTGGTCTACCATCTACTGTCAATCTATTAACCTGGTCTACCATCTACTGTCATTATATTACCCTGGTCTACCATCTACTGTCATTATATTACCTCGTCTACTTTCTCCTGCTATTAAATTACCTGGTCTACCATCTACTGTCATTATATTACCCTGGTCTACCATCTACTGTCAATATATTACCCTGGTCTACTTTCTACTGTCATTATATTACCCTGATCTACCATCTACTGTCATTATATTACCCTGGTCTACCCTCTACTGTCATTATATTACCCTGATCTACCATCTACTGTCATTAAATTACCTGGTCTACCCTCTACTGTCATTATATTACCCTGGTCTACCCTCTACTGTCATTATATTACCTGATCACTACTGTCATTATATTACCCTGGTCTACCCTCTACTGTCATTATATTACCCTGGTCACTACTGTCATTACATTACCCTGGTCTACCATCTACTGTCAATATATTACCCTGGTCTACTTTCTACTGTCATTATATTACCCTGGTCTACTTTCTACTGTCATTAAATTACCCTGGTCTACCCTCTACTGTCATTATATTACCCTGGTCTACCTTCTACTGTCATTATATTACCCCGGTCTACCATCTACTGTCATTATATTACCCTGGTCTACCATCTACTGTCAATATATTACCCTGGTCTACTTTCTACTGTCATTATATTACCCTGGTCTACCCTCTACTGTCATTATATTACCCTGATCTACCATCTACTGTCATTATATTACCCTGATCTACCATCTACTGTCATTATATTTCCTGGTCTACCATCTACTGTCACTATATTACCCTGGTCTACCATCTACTGTCAATATATTACCCTGGTCTACTTTCTACTGTCATTATATTACCCTAGTGTACTTTCTCCTGCCATTAAATTACCCTGGTCTACCATCTACTGTCATTATATTACCCTGGTCTACCCTCTACTGTCAATCTATTAACCTGGTCTACCATCTACTGTCATTATATTACCCTGGTCTACCATCTACTGTCATTATATTACCCTGGTCTACTTTCTACTGTCATTATATTACCCTAGTCTACTTTCTACTGTCATTAAATTACCCTGGTCTACCATCTACTGTCATTATATTACCCTGGTCTACTTTCTACTGTCAATCTATTAACCTGGTCTACCATCTACTGTCATTATATTACCCTAGTCTACTTTCTACTGTCATTATATTACCCTAGTCTACTTTCTACTGTCATTAAATTACCCTGGTCTACCATCTACTGTCAATATATTACCCTGGTCTACTTTCTACTGTCATTATATTACACTAGTCTACTTTCTACTGTCATTAAATTACCCTGGTCTACCCTCTACTGTCATTATATTACCCTGGTCTACCCTCTACTGTCATTATATTACACTGGTCTACCATCTACTGTCAATCTATTAACCTGGTCTACCCTCTACTGTCATTATATTACCCTGGTCTACCATCTACTGTCATTATATTACCCTGGTCTACCATCTACTGTCAATATATTACCCTGGTCTACTTTCTACTGTCATTATATTACCCTAGTCTACTTTCTACTGTCATTAAATTACCTGGTCTACCCTCTACTGTCATTATATTACCCTGGTCTACCCTCTACTGTCATTATATTACCCTGATCTACCATCTACTGTCATTATATTTCCCTGGTCTACCATCTACTGTCAATCTATTAACCTGGTCTACCATCTACTGTCATTATATTACCCTGGTCTACCATCTACTGTCATTATATTACCCTGGTCTACCATCTACTGTCATTATATTACCCTGGTCTACCATCTACTGTCATTATATTACCCTGGTCTACCATCTACTGTCAATATATTACCCTGGTCTACTTTCTACTGTCATTATATTACCCTGATCTACCATCTACTGTCATTATATTACCCTGGTCTACCCTCTACTGTCATTATATTACCCTGATCTACCATCTACTGTCATTATATTTCCCTGGTCTACCATCTACTGTCAATCTATTAACCTGGTCTACCATCTACTGTCATTATATTACCCTGGTCTACCATCTACTGTCATTATATTACCCTGGTCTACTTTCTCCTGCCATTAAATTACCCTGGTCTACCATCTACTGTCATTATATTACCCTGGTCTACCATCTACTGTCAATATATTACCCTGGTCTACTTTCTACTGTCATTATATTACCCTGATCTACCATCTACTGTCATTATATTACCCTGGTCTACCCTCTACTGTCATTATATTACCCTGATCTACCATCTACTGTCATTATATTTCCCTGGTCTACCATCTACTGTCATTATATTACCCTGGTCTACCCTCTACTGTCATTATATTACCCTGGTCACTACTGTCATTATATTACCCTGGTCTACCCTCTACTGTCATTATATTACCCTGGTCACTACTGTCATTACATTACCCTGGTCTACCATCTACTGTCAATATATTACCCTGGTCTACTTTCTACTGTCATTATATTACCCTAGTCTACTTTCTACTGTCATTAAATTACCCTGGTCTACCCTCTACTGTCATTATATTACCCTGGTCTACCCTCTACTGTCATTATATTACCCTGGTCTCTACTGTCATTAAAATACCCTGGTCTGCCATCTACTGTCATTATATTTCCCTGGTCTACCATCTACTGTCAATCTATTACCCTGGTCTACTTTCTACTGTCATTATATTACCCTGGTCTACCATCTACTGTCATTATATTACCCTGGTCTACCATCTACTGTCATTATATTACCCTGGTCTACCATCTACTGTCAATATATTACCCTGGTCTACTTTCTACTGTCATTATATTACCCTGATCTACCATCTACTGTCATTATATTACCCTGGTCTACCCTCTACTGTCATTATATTACCCTGATCTACCATCTACTGTCATTATATTTCCCTGGTCTACGATCTACTGTCAATCTATTAACCTGGTCTACCATCTACTGTCATTATATTACCCTGGTCTACCATCTACTGTCATTATATTACCCTGGTCTACTTTCTCCTGCCATTAAATTACCCTGGTCTACCATCTACTGTCATTATATTACCCTGGTCTACCATCTACTGTCAATATATTACCCTGGTCTACTTTCTACTGTCATTATATTACCCTGATCTACCATCTACTGTCATTATATTACCCTGGTCTACCCTCTACTGTCATTATATTACCCTGGTCTACCCTCTACTGTCATTATATTACCCTGGTCTCTACTGTCATTAAATTACCCTGGTCTACCCTCTACTGTCATTATATTACCCTGGTCTACCCTCTACTGTCATTATATTACCCTGGTCACTACTGTCATTACATTACCCTGGTCTACCATCTACTGTCAATATATTACCCTGGTCTACTTTCTACTGTCATTATATTACCCTAGTCTACTTTCTACTGTCATTAAATTACCCTGGTCTACCCTCTACTGTCATTATATTACCCTGGTCTACCCTCTACTGTCATTATATTACCCTGATCTACCATCTACTGTCATTATATTACCCTGGTCTACCATCTACTGTCATTATATTACCCTGGTCTACCCTCTACTGTCATTATATTACCCTGATCTACCATCTACTGTCATTATATTACCCTAGTCTACTTTCTACTGTCATTAAATTACCCTGGTCTACCCTCTACTGTCAATCTATTACCCTGGTCTACCCTCTACTGTCATTATATTACCCTGATCTACCATCTACTGTCATTATATTACCCTGGTCTACCATCTACTGTCATTATATTACCCTAGTCTACTTTCTACTGTCATTAAATTACCCTGGTCTACCCTCTACTGTCATTATATTACCCTGGTCTACCCTCTACTGTCATTATATTAACCTGATCTACCATCTACTGTCATTATATTTCCCTGGTCTACCATCTACTGTCAATCTATTAACCTGGTCTACCATCTACTGTCATTATATTATCCTGGTCTACCCTCTACTGTCATTATATTACCCTGGTCTACCATCTACTATCATTATATTACCCTGGTCTACCATCTACTGTCAATATATTACCCTGGTCTACTTTCTACTGTCATTATATTACCCTAGTCTACTTTCTACTGTCATTAAATTACCCTGGTCTACCCTCTACTGTCATTATATTACCCTGGTCTACCCTCTACTGTCATTATATTACCCTGATCTACCATCTACTGTCATTATATTTCCCTGGTCTACCATCTACTGTCATTATATTACCCTGGTCTACCCTCTACTGTCATTATATTACCCTGGTCTACCATCTACTATCATTATATTACCCTGGTCTACCATCTACTGTCAATATATTACCCTGGTCTACTTTCTACTGTCATTATATTACCCTAGTCTACTTTCTACTGTCATTAAATTACCCTGGTCTACCCTCTACTGTCAATATATTACCCTGGTCTACCCTCTACTGTCATTATATTACCCTGGTCTACCATCTACTGTCATTATATTACCCTGGTCTACCATCTACTGTCATTATATTACCTAGTCTACTTTCTACTGTCATTAAATTACCCTGGTCTACCCTCTACTGTCATTATATTACCCTGGTCTACCCTCTACTGTCATTATATTAACCTGGTCTACCATCTACTGTCATTATATTTCCCTGGTCTACCATCTACTGTCAATCTATTAACCTGGTCTACCATCTACTGTCATTATATTACCCTGGTCTACCCTCTACTGTCATTATATTACCCTGGTCTACCATCTACTATCATTATATTACCCTGGTCTACCATCTACTGTCAATATATTACCCTGGTCTACTTTCTACTGTCATTATATTACCCTAGTCTACTTTCTACTGTCATTAAATTACCCTGGTCTACCATCTACTGTCATTATATTACCCTGGTCTACCCTCTACTGTCATTATATTACCCTGATCTACCATCTACTGTCATTATATTTCCCTGGTCTACCATCTACTGTCAATATATTACCCTGGTCTACTTTCTACTGTCATTATATTACCCTAGTCTACTTTCTACTGTCATTAAATTACCCTGGTCTACCCTCTACTGTCATTATATTACCCTGGTCTACCCTCTACTGTCATTATATTACCCTGGTCTCTACTGTCATTAAAATACCCTGGTCTACCATCTACTGTCATTATATTTCCCTGGTCTACCATCTACTGTCATTATATTACCCTGGTCTACTTTCTACTGTCATTATATTACCCTAGTCTACTTTCTCCTGTCATTAAATTACCCTGGTCTACTTTCTACTGTCATTAAATTACCCTGGTCTACCCTCTACTGTCATTATATTACCCTGGTCTACCTTCTACTGTCATTATATTGTCCTGGTCTACCATCTACTGTCAATATATTACCCTGGTCTACTTTCTACTGTCATTATATTACCCTAGTCTACTTTCTACTGTCATTAAATTACCCTGGTCTACTTTCTACTGTCATTATATTACCCTAGTCTACTTTCTACTGTCATTAAATTACCCTGGTCTACCCTCTACTGTCATTATATTACCCTGGTCTACCATCTACTGTCAATATATTACCCTGGTCTACTTTCTACTGTCATTATATTACCCTAGTCTACTTTCTACTGTCATTAAATTACCCTGGTCTACTTTCTACTGTCATTATATTACCCTAGTCTACTTTCTACTGTCATTAAATTACCCTGGTCTACCCTCTACTGTCATTATATTACCCTGGTCTACCCTCTACTGTCATTATATTACCCTGATCCACCATCTACTGTCATTATATTACCCTGGTCTACCATCTACTGTCAATCTATTAACCTGGTCTACCATCTACTGTCATTATATTACCCTGGTCTACCCTCTACTGTCATTATATTACCCTGGTCTGCCATCTACTATCATTATATTACACTGGTCTACCATCTACTGTCATTATATTACCCTGGTCTACCATCTACTGTCATTATATTACCCTGGTCTACCATCTACTGTCAATATATTACCCTGGTCTACTTTCTACTGTCATTATATTACCCTGATCTACCATCTACTGTCATTATATTACCCTGGTCTACCCTCTACTGTCATTATATTACCCTGATCTACCATCTACTGTCATTATATTTCCCTGGTCTACCATCTACTGTCAATCTATTAACCTGGTCTACCATCTACTGTCATTATATTACCCTGGTCTACCATCTACTGTCATTATATTACCTCGTCACTTTCTCCTGCTATTAAATTACCCTGGTCTACCATCTACTGTCATTATATTACACTGGGTCTACCATCTACTGTCAATATATTACCCTGGTCTACTTTCTACTGTCATTATATTACCCTGATCTACCATCTACTGTCATTATATTACCCTGGTCTACCCTCTACTGTCATTATATTACCCCTGATCTACCATCTACTGTCATTAAATTACCTGGTCTACCCTCTGCTGTCATTATATTACCTGGTCTACCCTCTACTGTCATTATATTACCTGGTCACTACTGTCATTATATTACCCTGGTCTACCCTCTACTGTCATTATATTACCCTGGTCACTACTGTCATTACATTACCCTGGTCTACCATCTACTGTCAATATATTACCCTGGTCTACTTTCTACTGTCATTATATTACCCTAGTCTACTTTCTACTGTCATTAAATTACCCTGGTCTACCCTCTACTGTCATTATATTACCCTGGTCTACCCTCTACTGTCATTATATTACCCTGGTCTCTACTGTCATTAAAATACCCTGGTCTACCATCTACTGTCATTATATTTCCCTGGTCTACCATCTACTGTCAATCTATTACCCTGGTCTACTCTCTACTGTCATTATATTACCCTGGTCTACCATCTGCTGTCATTATATTACCCTGGTCTACCCTCTACTGTCATTATATTACCCTGGTCTACCATCTACTGTCAATATATTACCCTGGTCTACATTCTACTGTCATT
>NW_026285708.1:0-7763 GCF_023373465.1 Oncorhynchus keta | reverse complement strand
ACCCCACTTCACTATGAATGACACACACAGTGTGGGAGGTAGGGGGGGTCAGAGGCTAAAGCTGAGGATATCTGTCACCCTACTGGAATCATTTCACGCAACAACAGGGGTTAATTAGGAAATTACACCCCAAAACAATATTATTGTATTTTTTCATTAGTCCACAGCGTGTTTGTGAGGAAACAGACCCGGCAGTATTTTATAAACTGTAGCATACAGCCTTGTAAGAGATGCCTAACCACTTGTGTCTGTCTGTAGCACGCAGCCTTGTCAGAGATGGGTGTGTGTGTATAGGCCACGATAGAGCTGAGCTCACCATGCACTGTCTACAGGACTATACCCCAGTATGACCACTTAATACAGGCTATACCCCAGTATGACCACTTAATACAGGCTATACCCCAGTATAACCACTTAATACAGACTATACACCAGTATAACCACTTAATACAGGCTATCCCCCAGTATAACCCCTTAATACAGACTATACCCCAGTATAACCCCTTAATACAGACTATACCCCAGTATAACACCTTAATACAGACTATACCCCAGTATAACCCCTTAATACAGACTATACCCCAGTATAACCCCTTAATACAGACTATACCCCAGTATAACCCCTTAATACCCTACATTATTCATCTCATATGCATACGTATATACTGTACTCTATATCATCGACTGCATCCTTATGTAATACATGTATCACTAGCCACTTTAACTATGCCACTTTGTTTACAAACCCATCTCATATGTATATACTGTACTCGACACCATCTACTGTATCTTGCCTATGCTGCTCTGTACCATCACTCATTCATATATCCTTATGTACATATTCTTTATCCCCTTACACTGTGTATAAGACAGTAGTTTTGGAATTGTTAGCTAGATTACTTGTTGGTTATTACTGCATTGTCGGAACTAGAAGCACAAGCATTTCGCTACACTCGCATTAACATCTGCTAACCATGTGTATGTGACAAATAAAATTTGATTTGATTTGATTTAATACAGACTATACCCCAGTATAACCACTTAATACAGGCTATACCCCAGTATAACCACTTAATACAGACTATACCCCAATATAACCACTTAATACAGGCTATACCCCAGTATAACCACTTAATACAGACTATACCCCAGTATAACCACTTAATACAGGCTATACCCCAGTATAACCACTTAATACAGACTATACCCCAGTATAACCACTTAATACAGGCTATACCCCAGTATAATCACTTAATACAGACTATACCCCAATATAACCACTGAATACAGGCTATAACCCAGTATAACCACTTAATACAGACTATACCCCAGTATAACCACTTAATACAGGCTATACCCCAGTATAATCACTTAATACAGACTATACCCCAATATAACCACTTAATACAGGCTATACCCCAGTATAACCCCTTAATACAGACTATACCCCAGTATAACCACTTAATACAGCCTATACCCCAGTATAACCACTTAATACAGACTATACCCCAGTATAACCCCTTAAAACAGGAAGGTAGTGGCTATCCAATCTGATAGTCGTGCGTCATCCTCTACGGTGATGGTGAAACATCTGTCTAATGTCTGCAGGTCTGTTCTTAAAGGTGTAAGACTTGATTTGAAGCTCTACCTTGTTTCCTTTCAGACCGTCTCTACCAGGTGATCCCTGGTCCCCCGACGATCCCTAGAAACGGAGGACAGAACAGAGACAGATCTGTCAACCAGGTCTTCACACACGCACGCACGCACGCACACGCACGCACGCACGCACACACACACACACACACACACACACACACACACACACACACACACACACACACACACACACACACACACACACACACACACACACACACATAGAGGTGAACAGGTACACAAACACGCACAACTACTGCCCCCTCAACACACACACCCAACCTCCCATTACCATACAGACACATTTATCTCTCTCCTCCTCTCCGCATCAGCGGGCCCACCATGTTTCAACATCCTTTCCCTTTTCCAGGATGAAATGCCTCTCTTTCCCTCTCCTGCTTCTGAATAAAGACAGATACTCATTATAGGTACAGCAGGTGCAGCAGCAGATTGGGGTCCATGCCTGCCTCTGCTCCCTCATAACGTAAAAGCGCTCCGATCTGCCTCCTACCCACTAATTCATTCTCAAATTGAATTACTGATCGTCTGTGTAACAATTCAAGACTTTGTCCCCCCTTTGCCTTCATCAGCTCTCTTCTCTCTCTCTTACTTTCTCTCCGTCTCGCCTCAGCGGTTTATCTATGTGTTTCCTTATTGTCCTTTGGTAGGTGTAGTTGGGGGAACAGTGGAACAGGGAGACATGAGAGAAGGAGGAAGATGAGATTGTTCCTTCAGGAGGGTTGGGGTCAATTCCGTTTCAACTCAGGAACCAATTCCATTTCAACTCAGGAACTAAATATATCTTCCATAATTGAAATAGAATTGACCACACCCCTGGTTCAAACAGTACTTAACACATGTATTTTAAGTAACATGTCTTTGACCACACCCCTGGTTCAAACAGTACTTAACACATGTATTTTAAGTAACATGTCTTTGACCACACCCCTGGTTCAAACAGTACTTAACACATGTATTTTAAGTAACATGTCTTTGACCACACCCCTGGTTCAAACAGTACTTAACACATGTATTTTAAGTAACATGTCTTTGACCACACCCCTGGTTCAAACGGTACTTAACACATGTATTTTAAGTAACATGTCTTTGACCACACCCCTGGTTCAAACAGTACTTAACACATGTATTTTAAGTAACATGTCTTTGACCACACCCCTGGTTCAAACAGTACTTAACACATGTATTTTAAGTAACATGTCTTTGACCACACCCCTGGTTCAAACAGTACTTAACACATGTATTTTAAGTAACATGTCTTTTACTCACCGTCTCTCCTGCAATCCCTGGGAGTCCGATGAGTCCACGAGGACCTTCTTTACCCTGGAAAACAGTCAGAGAAGTGTTAGAGTCTAATATCCCTTCTTCTAGTAATCACAGCCTGGCCCATGGTGACCTGCCTGTCTGGCTAACTGCAGGCAGCCCCAGCAATCACTCTCTGATTCAGAGAGTTGTATTACTGAGCTGCCAACTGTACACACCAGTAAAGACATGTTGTTCTGGAGGCCTTTCTGGTCGCCAAAGGGGTTGGAAGTTGGATGCTAAGAAGAAGACATCTCAGAGGTGTTGGAACTGTGTAGACTGTAACTAGCTACTAGACACCAGAGGGATATACTACAAAGTAGGTTTAATTAGTTAAGCAGCTAACTTTGATAAATAACCAGAAATAACTGTTTGATTTTCTGGTTCATTAAGAAATCTAAACGTATATGTGTTTTTGGTTGTTCAGTCAATTAGACCAAGCCCATTTCAAGCTTACCTTTCTTTAAAAAAATAAGGTTTTCTGGGGATATTTACTGGCTAACTCCTTGATCCTACTTTGTAGAATACCCTTCAGGACATCCTGCAGTTTTATTTTGTTTTAAATGTATAGTCTGGGATTCAACAGTTGTGTCAAGCTCAAAAGACATTTAGAAGTTATATCTGTCATGAATCAAATGGGTAAATATCAAGAATTGAAAAGACCAATGAACCATTTCCCAAATACCAGAGTGTCGGGGACAAACTGTAGGGGAAGAAAGAAGATTGCAGCAATCTTTTTGGTATTTGACCTGCTGTGAGAATTGCAGCAATCTGTCTGGTTTGGGAGCTTGACCATCCCCTTTAGGTAACAGAGGGCAGTAGAGGAAAACAGGAGCTATTCAAGTGTTCTATAATAGTTACATTGAACGACCCACTTCCACTTACAGTCAACAGGTGGCCCAGCCTCAAACGTTTGATTAGTCGTACTGGTTGATAAGAATTTTATCAGGATTTTAATCCCCAAGGGCTAGTCTTCCAAGAGTCCATAGAGTTTAAGATAGTCATTTCTCTCTGTAGACCAATATAAATTGCTCAAACGTTTGACCTGAGGTAATTAAGCACTTGTCATGCCATATAGACCTAGTTCTAGTTCCTGGGGTGAGTTGCATTACCACTAGCTGCTCAGGGACCCTGAACTACAACCTAAACCAACTACAGGTGCACTAAAGGTGATCTAGGGTATCTGAGTACTTGGTAATTGGTAATAAATTCTGTTTCCTGTGTCAATCCGAACAGTCTCATACTATTGTACCAATAAGTACAATGGCATAGGATCATACAGCTTGTGTTGTTGGGTGATAGAGACTCTTTGTTCTCTGGTGATAGAGACTCTTTGTTCTCTGGTGATAGAGACTCTTTGTTCTCTGGTGATAGAGAATCTTTGTTCTCTGATGATAGAGACTCTTTGTTCTCTGGTGATAGAGACTCTTTGTTCTCTGATGATAGAGACTCTTTGTTCTCTGGTGATAGAGACTCTTTGTTCTCTGGTGATAGAGACTCTTTGTTCTCTGGTGATAAAGACTCTTTGTTCTCTGGTGATAGAGACTATTTGTTCTCTGGTGAATAAAGACTCTTTGTTCTCTGGTGAATAAAGACTCTGTTCTCTGTTGATGGAGACTCTGTTCTCTTGTGATAGAGACTCTTTGACTCTGGTGATAGAGACTCTTTGTTCTCTGGTGATAAAGACTCTTTGTTCTCTAGTGATAGAGACTATTTGTTCTCTGGTGATAAAGACTCTTTGTTCTCTGGTGATAGAGACTATTTGTTCTCTGGTGAATAAAGACTCTTTGTTCTCTGGTGAATAAAGACTCTGTTCTCTGGTGATGGAGACTCTGTTCTCTTGTGATAGAGACTCTTTGACTCTGGTGATAGAGACTCTTTGTTCTCTGGTGATAGTTTGATTATCTATCGGGTGTTTACCTCTGGGCCGGGCTCTCCCTTTGGACCTGGTAGTCCTAAGCTTCCCTTTAAACCAGTAATGAAAGGAGGGTGAGGGGGAAGGGAAAGAAGAGAGAGAGAGAGAGAGACCATTTAAGGTTAGATTTGTTTTTCTCCATAATTACTCCAGGACATGTATTAATAAGTGAGACCCTGAGAAAATCTATTTAGCGTCTGGCTTCAAGAAAGAAAACCTACCAAACAGAGCAATTCAACATGACTTTATAGAACTCCCAGTTTCTATTTAGTCTAGAAACACACTGTAATACATACATTACTTTTTATTCCTCAAATATCATTTCTTTGTGTACTGGGCTCCTATTCAATTCCAGGCTGCTCATATACAGTATCATGTGTATATGTCTTATTGTATATCATCGTGTACTTAACAATGATATACAATGTCAAAGGTTATACAGTACTCAGATCAGTGTAGATAACCAAACCCAATGTCAAAGGTTATACAGTACTCAGATCAGTGTAGATGACCAAACCCAATGTCAAAGGTCATATAGTACTCAGATCAGTGTAGATAACCAAACCTAATGTCGTCAAAGGTCATATAGTACTCAGATCAGTGTAGATGACCAAACCCAATGTCAAAGGTTATACAGTACTCAGATCAGTGTAGATGACCAAACCCAATGTCAAAGGTCATATAGTACTCAGATCAGTGTAGATAACCAAACCCAATGTCAAAGGTCGTATAGTACTCAGATCAGTGTAGATAACCAAACCCAATGTCAAAGGTCATATAGTACTCAGATCAGTGTAGATAACCAAACCCAATGTCAAAGGTTATACAGTACTCAGATCAGTGTAGATGAGGCCTTTAAGTGTATGTAATGCTTGTTCTTCATCTGAATACTTAGATGGACTGGTTACCTTGAAACCATGTGGTCCTTGGAGTCCTCTTTGTCCCTGAAGAAAAGGATCATATAAACCATTATCCTCATCCTGTAAATCCAATGTCTTTACACAAGAGACACACAATAGCACTGGTGTAAAGTACTTAAGATTTATTTTTTAAAGTACTACTTAAGTACTTTTTGGGGGGCATCTGTACTTCACTATTTGTATTTTTGACAACTTTTACTTCACTATATTCCTAAAGAAAATTATTTACTTTTTACTTGATATATTTTCCATGTCACCCAAAAGTACAGGTTACATTTTGAATGCTGGACAGGAAAATGGTCCGATTCAACACTTATCAAGAGAACATCCCTGGTCATCCCTACTGCCTCTGATCTGGAGGACTCACTAAACAGAGAACATCCCCGGTCACCACTACTGCCTCTGATCTGGAGGACTCACTAAACAGAGAACATCCCTGGTCATCCCTACTGCCTCTGATCTGGAGGACTCACTAAACAGAGAACATCCCTGGTCATCCCTACTGCCTCTGATCTGGAGGACTCACTAAACAGAGAACATCCCTGGTCATCCCTACTGCCTCTGATCTGGAGGACTCACTAAACAGAGAACATCCCTGGTCATCCCTACTGCCTCTGATCTGGAGGACTCACTAAACAGAGAACATCCCTGGTCATCCCTACTGCCTCTGATGTGGAGGACTCACTAAACAGAGAACATCCCTGGTTATCCCTACTGCCTCTGATCTGGAGGACTCACTAAACAGAGAACATCCCTGGTCATCCCTACTGCCTCTGATCTGGAGGACTCACTAAACAGAGAACATCCCTGGTCATCCCTACTGCCTCTGATCTGGAGGACTCACTAAACAGAGAACATCCCTGGTCATCCCTACTGCCTCTGATCTGGAGGACTCACTAAACAGAGAACATCCCTGGTCATCCCTACTGCCTCTGATCTGGAGGACTCACTAAACAGAGAACATCCCTGGTCATCCCTACTGCCTCTGATCTGGAGGACTCACTAAACAGAGAACATCCCTGGTTATCCCTACTGTCTCTGATCTGGAGGACTCACTAAACAGAGAACATCCCTGGTCATCCCTACTGCCTCTGATCTGGAGGACTCACTAAACAGAGAACATCCCTGGTCATCCCTACTGCCTCTGATCTGGAGGACTCACTAAACAGAGAACATCCCTGGTCATCCCTACTGCCTCTGATCTGGAGGACTCACTAAACAGAGAACATCCCTGGTCATCCCTACTGCCTCTGATCTGGAGGACTCACTAAACAGAGAACATCCCTGGTCATCCCTACTGCCTCTGATCTGGAGGACTCACTAAACAGAGAACATCCCTGGTCACCCCTACTGCGTCTGATCTGGAGGACTCACTAAACAGAGAACATCCCTGGTCATCCCTACTGCCTCTGATCTGGAGGACTCACTAAACAGAGAACATCCCTGGTCAGCCCTACCGCCTCTGATCTGGAGGACTCACTAAACAGAGAACATCCCTGGTCACCCCTACTGCCTCTGATCTGGAGGACTCACTAAACAGAGAACATCCCTGGTCAGCCCTACTGCCTCTGATCTGGAGGACTCACTAAACAGAGAACATCCCTGGTCATCCCTACTGCCTCTGATCTGGCAGAATAATTCAACACAAATGGTTTGATAATTATGTTTTAATGTTGGAGTGTGAGCCTGGCTAATTGTAAATAAATAAAAACATGAAAATCGTGCTCTCTGGTTTGCTTAACACAAGGAATTTGTACTTGTACTTTTGATACTTAAAACCAAATACTTCTAGATTTTTACTCAAGTAGTATTTTACTGGGTGACTTTTATTCTATTAAGGAATCTTTACTTTTACTCAAGAATGAAAATGGGGTCCTTGTTCCACCACTGCACAATAGTAATCAACTCAGTCAGGTGACGAACTTTTGAAAAGCTATTACACTGTTTCTGAA
>NW_026285707.1:0-2500 GCF_023373465.1 Oncorhynchus keta | reverse complement strand
GATGTAGTGCACTACTTTAGACCCGGGAATCTGATCAGATGTAGTGCACTACTTTAGACTCCGGGAATCTGATCAGATGTAGTACTACTTCTTAGACCCGGAATCTGATCAGATGCAGTGCACTACTATAGACCCGGAATCTGATCAGATGTAGTACTACTTAGACCCGAATCTGATCAGATGTAGTGCACTACTTTAGACCCGAATCTGATCAGATGTAGTGCACTACTTAGACCCGGGAATCTGATCAGATGTAGTGCACTACTTTAGACCCAGGAATCTGATCAGATGTAGTACCGCTTTAGACCCAGGAACTGGATCATGTAGTGCACTACTTTAGACCCGAGAATCTGATCTACAGATGCAGTAATACTTTAGACCGAATCTGTCAGATGTAGTGCACTATTTTATAGACCCGGGAATCTGATCAGATGTAGTGCACTACTTTAGACCCAGGAATCTGATCAGATGTAGTGCACTACTTTAGACCCGGGAATCTGATCAGATGTAGTGCACTACTTAGACTCCGGGAATCTGATCAGATGTAGTGCACTACTTTAGACCCGGAATCTGATCAGATGTAGTGCACTTACTTTAGACTCCGAATCTGATCAGATGTAGTACTACTTTAGACTCCAGGAATCTGACTCAGATGTAGTGCACTACTATAGACCCGGGAATCTGATCAGATGTAGTGCACTACTTTAGACCCGGAATCTGATCAGATGTAGTGCACTACTTTAGACCCGAATCATCAGATGTAGTGCACTACTTTAGACCCGGAATTTGATCAGATGTAGTGCACTACTTTAGACCCCAGGAATCTGATCAGATGTAGCACTACTTTAGACCCAGGAATCTGATCAGATGTAAACTTTAGACCCGGAATCTGATCAGATGTAGCACCACTTTTAGACCCGAATCTGATCAGATGTAGTGCACTACTTTAGACCCGGAATCTGATCAGATGTAGTGCACTACTTTTAGGACCCAGGAATCTGACTTAGACCTGGAATCTGATCAGATGTAGACTCTTTTAGGGGAATCTGATCAGATGTAGTGCACTACTTTAGACCCGGAATCTGATCAGATGTAGTACTACTTTAGACCCAGGAATCTGATCAGATGTAGTTGCTTTAGACCCAGGAATCTGATCAGATGTAGTGCACTACTTTAGACCCGAGAATCTGATCAGATGCAGTACACTACTTTGACCCGGGAATCTGATCAGATGTAGTGCACTACTTTAGACCCGGGAATCTGATCAGATGTAGTGCACTCACTTTAGACCCGGGAATCTGATCAGATGTAGTGCACTACTAGACCCGGGAATCTGATCAGATGTAGTGCACTACTTTAGACTCCGGGAATCTGATCAGATGGGTGACTACTTTAGACCCGGGAATCTGATCAGATGTAGTGCACTACTTTAGACCCGGGAATCTGATCAGATGTAGTGCACTACTAGACCCGGGAACCTGATCAGATGTAGTGCACTACCAATTGATCAGACCCATTAGACCCGATCTGATGTGTGCACTACTTTAGACCCGGGAATCTGATCAGATGTAGTGCACTACTTTAGACCCGGGAATCTGATCAGATGTAGTGCACTACTATAGACCGGGAATCTGATCAGATGTAGTGCACTACTTTAGACCCGGGAATCTGATCAGATGTAGTGCACTACTATAGACCGGGAATCTGATCAGATGTAGTGCACTACTTTAGACCCGGGAATCTGATCAGATGTAGTGCACTACTATAGACCCGGGAATCTGATCAGATGTAGTGCACTACTTTAGACCCGGGAATCTGATCAGATGTAGTGCACTACTTTAGACCCGGGAATCTGATCAGATGTAGTGCACTACTTTAGACCCGGGAATCTGATCAGATGTAGTGCACTACTTTAGACCCGGGAATCTGATCAGATGTAGTGCACTACTTTAGACCCGGGAATCTGATCAGATGTAGTGCACTACTTTAGACCCGGGAATCTGATCAGATGTAGTGCACTACTTTAGACCCGGAATCTGATCAGATGTAGTGCACTACTTTAGACCCGGAATCTGATCAGATGTAGTGCACTACTTTAGACCCGGGAATCTGATCAGATGTAGTGCACTACTTTAGACCCGGGAATCTGATCAGATGTAGTGCACTACTTTAGACCCGGGAATCTGATCAGATGTAGTGCACTACTTTAGACCCGGGAATCTGATCAGATGTAGTGCACTACTTTAGACCCGGGAATCTGATCAGATGTAGTGCACTACTTTAGACCCGGGAATCTGATCAGATGTAGTGCACTACTTTAGACCCGGGAATCTGATCAGATGTAGTGCACTACTTTAGACCCGGGAATCTGATCAGATGTAGTGCACTACTTTAGACCCGGGAATCTGATCAGATGTAGTGCACTACTTTAGACCCGGGAATCTGATCAGATGTAGTGCACTACTTTAGACCCGGGAATCTGATCAGATGTAGTGCACTA
>NW_026285706.1:0-7487 GCF_023373465.1 Oncorhynchus keta | reverse complement strand
CATTTTTGAGCATGTCAAATTAAAACATATTGCAAATGCGCGCACTTGCAATATGATTCTATAGTGTAAAAACATCACCTAATGGACATGATGAAATCAACACAACGAGTGATGGAAATGTACAACTATCACTGCTCGGCCATCCTGTGTCCATCAGACCAGTCAATTTTGCATTTTGAGCATGTCAAATTTCATATGGTAAATGCACATTGAAACATATTGCAAATGCGCGCGCACTTGCAATATGATTCTATAGTGTAAAAACATCACCTAATGGACATGATGAAATCAACACAACGAGTGATGGAAATGTACAACTATCACTGCCCGGCCATCCTGTGTTCCCATAGCCAGCATTAATATCAGAATGACCGGTAAATGCATTTACAACCATATTTTAATTTTTGGGTTACCAGTTGCACAACAATGCACGTGCATTTGCAATATGATTCTATAGTGAAAAACATCACCTAATGGACATGATGAAATCAACACAACAAGTGATGGAAATGTACAACTATCACTGCTCGGCCATCCTGTGTTCATCAGACCAGTCAATTTCACATTCCTGCAGGATTTTTATAGCATGACAAATTTTTGATGGTACCTGCCCATTGAACCATATTGCAAATGCACAGTGACTTTGCAAAAGTGAGAAAACATAAACAAATGGACATGATGAAATCAACACAACAGGTGATGGAAATGTACAACTATCACTGCTCAGCCATCCTGTGTTCATCAGACCAGTCAATTTTGCATTTTTTGAGCATGTCAAATTTCATATGGTAAATGCACATTGAAACATATTGCAAATGCGCGCACTTTGCAATATGATTCTATAGAAAAAACATCACCAAATGGACATGATGAAATCAACACAACTGATCAAATGCACAACTATCACTGCTCAGCCATCCTGTGTCCATCAGACCAGTCAATTTTGCATTTTTGAGCATGTCAAATTTCATATGGTAATGCACATTGAAACATATTGCAAATGCGCGCGCACTTGCAATATGATTCTATAGTGAAAAACATCACCTAATGGACATGATGAAATCAACACAACGAGTGATGGAAATGTACAACTATCACTGCTCGGCCATCCTGTGTCCATCAGACCAGTCAATTTTGCATTTTTTGAGCATGTCAAATTTCATATGGTAATGCACATTGAAACATATTGCAAAATGCGCGCGCACTTGCAATATGATTCTATAGTGTAAAAACATCACCTAATGGACATGATGAAATCAACACAACGAGTGATGGAAATGTACAACTATCACTGCCCGGGCCATCCTGTGTTCCCATAGCAGCATTAATATCAGAATGACAAATGCATTTACAACCATATTTTAATTTTTGGTTACCAGTTGCACAACATATGCACGTGCATTTGCAATATGATTCTATAGTGAAAAAACATCACCTAATGGACATGATGAAATCAACACAACAAGTGATGGAAATGTACAACTATCACTGCTCGCCATCCTGTGTTCATCAGACCAGTCAATCACATTCCTGCAGGATTTTTATAGCATGACAAATTTTTATGGTACCTGCCCAATGCACCATTTGCAATGCACAGTGATTTGCCATAGTGAAAAACATAAACAAATGGACATGATGAAATCAACACAACAGGTGATGGAAATGTACAACTATCACTGCTCAGCCATCCTGTGTTCATCAGACCAGTCAATTTTGCATTTTTGAGCATGTCAAATTTCATATGGTAATGCCCATTGAAACATATTGCAAATGCACAGTGACTTGCAATATGATTCTATAGTGAAAACATCACCTAATGGACATGATGAAATCAACACAACGAGTGATGGAAATGTACAACTATCACTGCTCAGCCATCCTGTGTCCATCAGACCAGTCAATTTTTGCATTTTTGAGCATGTCAAATTTCATATGGTAAATGCACATTGAAACATATTGCAAATGCGCGCACTTGCAATATGATTCTATAGTGAAAAACATCACCTAATGGACATGATGAAATCAACACAACAAGTGATGGAAATGTACAACTATCACTGCTCGGCCATCCTGTGTCCATCAGACCAGTCAATTTCACATGCAGGATTTTTGCATGACAAATTCGTGATGGTAATTTTTGAACCATATTGCAAACAATGCACGTGACTTGCAATGATTCTATAGTGAAAACATCACCTAATGGACATGATGAAATCAACACAACAGTGATGGAAATGTACAACTATCACTGCCCAGCCATCCTGTGTCCATCAGACCAGTCAATTTTCTGCATTTTTGAGCATTTCAAATTTCATATGGTAAATGCACATTGAAACATATTGCAAATGCGCGCGCATTTGCAATATGATTCTATAGTGAAAAACATCACCTAATGGACATGATGAAATCAACACAACGAGTGATGGAAATGTACAACTATCACTGCTCGGCCATCCTGTGTCCATCAGACCAGTCAATTTCACATTCCTGCATTTTTGAGCATGACAAATTTGATGGTACCTGCCCATTGAAACATATTGCAAATGCACAGTGCACTTTGCAAAAGTGAGAAAACATAAACAAATGGACATGATGAAATCAACACAACAGGTGATGGAAATGTACAACTATCACTGCTCAGCCATCCTGTGTTCATCAGACCAGTCAATTTTGAATGACCGTAAATGCATTTACAACCATATTTTTTATTTTGGGTAACACAGTTGAAACATATTGCAAATGCGCGCGCATTTGCAATATGATTCTATAGTGAAAAACATCACCTAATGGACATGATGAAATCAACACAACAAGTGATGGAAATGTACAACTATCACTGCTCGGCCATCCTGTGTCCATCAGACCAGTCAATTTTGCATTTTTATAGCATGACAAATTTCATATGGTAAATGCCCATTGAAACATATTGCAAATGCGCAGCGCACTTGCAATATGATTCTATAGTGTAAAAACATCACCTAATGGACATGATGAAATCAACACAACGAGTGATGGAAATGTACAACTATCACTGCCCAGCCATCCTGTGTTCCCATAGCGAGCATTAATATCAGAATGACCGGTAAAATGCATGTCAACCATATTTTTATTTTTGGGTTACCATATTGCACAACAATGCACGTGCATTTGCAATATGATTCTATAGTGAAAACATCACCTAATGGACATGATGAAATCAACACAACGAGTGATGGAAATGTACAACTATCACTGCTCGGCCATCCTGTGTCCATCAGACCAGTCAATTTTGCATTTTTGAGCATGTCAAATCATATTTTGCAAACATATTGCAAATGCACGTGACTTGCAATATGATTCTATAGTGTAAAAACATCACCTAATGGACATGATGAAATCAACACAACGAGTGATGGAAATGTACAACTATCACTGCTCGGCCATCCTGTGTTCCATCAGACCAGTCAATTTTGCAATTTTGAAATGCATTTACAAATTTCATATGGGTTACACAGTTGAAACAATGCAAAATGCGCGCACTTGCAATATGATTCTATAGTGAAAAAACATCACCTAATGGACATGATGAAATCAACACAACGAGTGATGGAAATGTACAACTATCACTGCTCGGCCATCCTGTGTCCATCAGACCAGTCAATTTTGCATTTTTGAGCATTTCAAATTTCATATGGTAAATGCACATTGAAACATATTGCAAATGCGCGCGCACTTGCAATATGATTCTATAGTGTAAAAACATCACAAAATGGACATGATGAAGTCAACACAACGAGTGATGGAAAGGAACAACTATCACTGCCCGGCCATCCCGAGTTCATCAGGCCAGTCAATTTTGCATTTCTGCAGGATTTTTGAGCATGTCAAATTTCTTACGTCATTTGGCCCACAAAAATCCTTATGCACAATTTAAAAAATATAAAAAAATATGATAATAAAATTGGACAAAAGTATATTCATACAGTTCTTACACATGTGTAATTGACAAAAAAATTGAAAGAATTTCAAAAACGGTCCAGAAAGCACTTTTTTAAGGGTGTGTGAAGTTTTTTACAAAATTTTGACATTTTTGACTTTTTGACTTTTGACTTCCTATGAAATCATATTGGAATTGGACAAAACATATTCCTTATGCGCATGTAAAAAAAAAAAAAAAAAAATTATGATAATAAAATTGACAAAAGTATATTCATACAGTTCTTACACATGTGTAATTGACAAAAATCGAAAGAATTTCAAAAACGGTCCAGAAAGCACTTTTTATGGGTGTGTGAAGTTTTTTACAAAATTTTGACATTTTTGACTTTTGACTTTGACTTCCCTATGAAATCATATTGGAATTGGACAAAACATATTCCTTATGCGCATATAAAAAAAATTAAAAAAATTATGATAATAAAATTGGACAAAAGTATATTCATACAGTTCTTACACATGTGTAATTGACAAAAATCGAAAGAATTTCAAAAACGGTCCAGAAAGCACTTTTTATGGGTGTGAAGTTTTACAAAATTTTGACATTTTTGACTTTGACTTTTGACTTCCTATGAAATCATATTGGAATTGGACAAAAACATATTCCTTATGCGCATATAAAAAAAATTAAAAAAAATTATGATAATAAAATTGGACAAAAGTATATTCATACAGTTCTTACATGTGTAATTGACAAAAAAAATCCAAAGAAGTTCGAAAAACGGTCCAGAAAGCACTTTTTAAGGGGTGATAAGTTTTTGAAAAAAGTTCATTTTTTCAAAATTTTACTTTTGGACATTAATTTGGGTTACATATCCAATATGAAAACCCCGGTGGAGCGCATTTGCCCCCTGTTGAATTTTAAAGTGTTACAACTGGCAATTACCATATGGCATTTGCAATACACTTGATGAATCAACGCCGAATTGGGTGGTATTGGCCAATGTGTATATGGTTTGTCCGATGCCAATGACATGCCATTCATTTTTGTCCAATACAGGGGGTATTCCCTTATGTACAGAATCAGTGAGCATAGCCTTGCTATTGAGAAAGGCCGCCATAGGCGAGACCTGGCTCTCAAGAAAAGACAGGCATGTGCACACTGCCCACAAAATGAGGTGGAAACTGAGCTGCACTTCCTAACCTCCTGCTCAATGTATGACTATATTAGAGACACATATTTCCCTCAGATTACACAGATCCACAAAGAATTTGAAAACACACCCAATTTTGCAAAACTCCAATATCTACTGGGTGAAATACCACAGTGTGACATCACTGCAGCAAGATTTGTGACCTGTTGCCACGAAAAAGGTAAACCAGTGAAGAACAAACACCATTGTAAATACAACCGATATTTGTGCTTATTTATTTTCCCTTTTATACTTTTAACTATTTGCCCATCGGTACAACACTGTATATAGACATAATATGACATTTGTAATGTCTTTATTCTTTGAAACTTCTGTATGTTTAAACTTCTTATGGCTGCAGGGGCAGTGTTGAGTAGCTTGGATGAACGGTGCTGAGAGTAAACGGCCTGCTCCTCAGTCCCAGTTGCTAATATATGCATATTATTATTAGTATTGGATAGAAAACACTCTGAAGTTTCTAAACCAATGATGTCTGTGAGTATAACAGAACTTATTTAGCAGGCAAAACCCTGAGAAGAAATCCAAACAGGAAGTGGGAAATCTGAGGTTGGTCGATTTTCAACCCAGCCCTATTGAAGATACAGTGGGATATCGGTTATGTTGCACTTCCACTAGATGTCAACCGTTTTTAAAAACTGGTTCCTTGATGTGGGATGCTCTTTGAGTCAGTGGTCTGGCAGAGAGCCAGGTCCTGGTCATGCGCGATTTCATATATAGCGACCTGCATTCCATGGCTTTTCTACAGACAATGGAATTCTCCGGTTGGAATGTTATTGAAGATCTATGATAAAAACATCCTGAAAGATTATTTCTATACTTAGCTTGAAATGTTTCTACAACCTGTAATATAACTTTTAAGTTTTCGTCCGACGTTCGGCTGCACGAGCGTTTGCGATTTGTGTACTAAAGCCTAACAAGGTAAATACTGGACATTATCGAACAAATCAAACATTTATTGTGGAACTAGATTCCTGGGGAGTGCATTCTGATGAAGATCATCACGGTAAGGGAATATTTATAAGGTTATTTCGATTTCTGTTGACTCAACATGGTGGATAAATGTATTTGTTTTCTGGGCGCCGTTTCCAGATTATTGCATGGTTTGCTTTTCCGTAAAGTTATTTTGAAATCTGATACAGCGGTTGCATTAAGGAGAAGTATAGCTATAATTCCATGTGTAACACTTGCATATTCATCAACATTTATGATGAGTATTTCTGTAAATTGATGTGGCTCTCTGCAAAATCACTGGATGTTTTTGGTACTACTGAATGTAATGCGCCAATGTAAACTCAAATATGTGCCTTTGTGACTCCTCTTTGGCTGGAAACATGGCTGTGACATCTGTGGCCTGGTGGTGACCTAACATAATCGCTTGTGGAGCTTTCGCTGTAAAGCCTATTTGAAATCGGACACCGTGATTAACAACAAGATTACCTTTAAAACGTTATAAGATATATGTACGCAGATATGTTTGAGGAATTTTAATTATGACATTTCTGTTGTTTTGAATTTCACTGTTGTCACATCGATCCCGTTAACGGGATTCCAGCTCTCAGAA
This sequence comes from Oncorhynchus keta, assembly GCF_023373465.1. Lineage (NCBI taxonomy): Eukaryota > Metazoa > Chordata > Actinopteri > Salmoniformes > Salmonidae > Oncorhynchus > Oncorhynchus keta. Next base: position 797 of record NW_026285706.1, on the reverse strand, counting down.
GTTTTAATGTTTACTGTGAATTTTGATTGCTTATTTCACTTTAGTATATTATCTAATTTCACTTGCTTTAGCAATGTCAACATTGTGTTTCCATGCCAATAAAACCCTTGAATTTAATTGAGAGATGGGGAGGAGAGAGAAGAAGAGTGATTGAGATTGTGAGAGAGTGATTGTGTGTGTGAGGGAGAGAGAGAGTAAATTGTGATCGAGAGAGTAAAGAGAGTGGTGCGACAGAAAGCGAGAGAGAGAGAGAGAGAGAGAGAGAGAGAGAGAGAGAGAGAGAGAGAGAGAGAGAGAGAGAGAGAAAGAGAAAGAGATAAAGAGGAGAACAGGATAAACACATTGCAAGGTTTGTCCAGGTGCTCAGCTCCTTACCTGGATCCATCTGGCAGCTTTCTGTATCGAAGGAGGTGGTCGTGGGATAGCAGTCTGTGCGCCTGCTGAAGGACCCTGCTGTCCCATCCTGTCTCTGCCTGGCCCGGTCGGGAGGTGTGCTCTGGGTGGGGGAGCACCGGGTGTTGGGATTGGACGGCTGACCTGCTGACGTGGGTACCTCCTGTGCCAGGTGGTGTTTCTGTCACTAAATGGGGTCTTGTACTCACATGGCGCCCTCACTGTCGCAATATATACTCTACCATTGGGATACGGTACAGGCTCAGAACATCCCCAGAGAGAGAGAGAGAGAGAGAGAGAGAGAGAGACTCAAGGACAGGGAGTGAGAAACAGGGCTGCCCAATAAGTCCAACACTATTTAACATCTACATTAATGAATTGGCAATACGTAACTGAACGCTACA
>NW_026285705.1:0-13197 GCF_023373465.1 Oncorhynchus keta | reverse complement strand
AGCCTAGAGGATTTAGGTAGAAGGGGGAGAGGGATGAAGTGAAGGAGAGAGACTGTTATTGTGCGTTTGTGGTCTCACCTGGTGTCCACACGAAGTGGCTACAGAGTACTTTATGCTGAAAAACAGACAGACGAGGACAAACAATAGAAGATAATGTCATTATTAGACATAAATACCAATTGAAGCTTGATGATGACTTGATCATTTGAATCAGCTGTGTACAAGGAAACACAGAATGTGCACAGGTGTTTGAGCATTCCGATATGCCACAGCTGGTGAGGTCTTAGGTTTGCCTCTATACTTAAAGGGGATTACTCCAACTCTCTGTGAAATGCTGCAGATCTGCCCGCAGACGAGGTAGGAACACATTTCACACAGAAGAGGTGGATAGAATTCGACAAGGTCAAGGTATTCTTCTTCTTCCAAACTGTGCATGTGAGACCGGATCCATGTACAACATTTTCCTTCAAAATCCATGTATACCGCTAAAGATGACAATGTTGTATCTTCGAAATCCATGTATACCGCTAAAGATGACAATGTTGTATCTTCAAAATCCATGTATACCGCTAAAGATGACAATGTTGTATCTTCAAAATCCATGTATACCAGCTAAAGATGACAATGTTGTATCTTGAAAATAAGTATTGGGATTAAAAGTGACTGTTTAACCTATTAACCTGTATCATTATTTATGTGTTACCAGTTGATGAAGAACAACTCCAATTTTATACATCATTGAAAATATGTCTACTGTCACGCCCCTGACCTGAGTATTCTTTGTTTCCTTTATTTGTTTTGGTTAGGTCAGGGTGTGACATGGGTGATGTTTTTGTACTGTCTAGGTTTTTTTGTAGGTTAATGTGGTTGTTTACCATCTAGGTGTTTACGTAGAATGTAGAATGTATGCACACATGACTGTAAGTCGCTTTGGATAAAAGCGCCAGCTAAATGGCATATATATTATATTATTATATTATGTATGTCTGTGGTTGTCTAGATTCGTTCTCAATTAGAGGCAGCTGTTTATCGTTGTTTCTGATTGGGAACCATATTTAGGCAGCCATCCTCTTTGGGTATTTCGTGGGTTATTGTCTATGTGATGTTGCATGTTAGCACTCAGTTTCTTTAGCGGTCACGGTCGTCTTGTTAGTTTGTTTTAGTGTACTTCAGTGTTTTTTCGTCCAATCATTAAAAGCATGCATTCACACCACGCTGCGCTTTGGTCTACTCAATACGACGATCGTGAAATCTACAAATAAGTAAGAATAAAAAAGTTAAAATAACTTCTTAGATTTGATGCAGACATTATACATCTTAGTACCTTATCAATTTATGATTTGTATCAATGTGGACGAGACACAGGGGAGCAGGATCAGAGTATTTTTGCCGAGCAATGCAATGGATCATTCTGGCAATGATACCTGCGCCATCTACACACTGCAAAGCCTCTTCGCCATTGTACACGATGGCCCATAGCTCTGAGACTTCCTTTGACCATTCTAATGCCCTCATGGGACATCTTTGCCTTAATGGTCCTGACTTTCTGGTCTAACTCTTCATCTGACCTATCAGAATAGCATTCCCCGACAGACATATTGTGTTCTTTTATCCTTCTGTAAATAAAGCTAACTGTTATACTGTCATGAAATATGATTATATATCAACTATGAAACAAATAGGACATGGCATGCTTATGAGTTGCCATGAAAGAAAGTTAGATTAATTCAACTGAAAACGGCGAGAACAGGCGTTCGTAGCTGAATGCTTTGGCTAGCTTGAGAATAATTGCATTATTTATCATTCTACGGTATGCATGTATGTAATATAGTAGAATGTTATGAACCGACACTGAATCGTAGGAGCTAACTACTAGCTATGAAAACGTTAGACGGAAGAACGCCCAGTGCTGCTTACCTGAGATGCCATCACCACACAGTCCTTCTTTGTAGGTGTCCGCTATGACTTCCTTTGTGTCGGAAAGAAAGGCTGAACAGTATTGGTTGTAGCCAAATTGACACTCAGAAAATGGCCAAAATGGAGGGTGGTTGACAGCGAAATGAAATTGGAGTTTTGTTTTCAAGTACATTTTCGGTTTTGAAAATATTTTGGGGAATAAAATGCATAAAGTTTTGCGCTCTATTACGAAATATTTGATTGAAAACATTTGTTTTTTACTTTTTATTTTTGACTTGAAAATAAAAAAGCTTTGCTCTCGACAAAAAGACATCCATTTGTTGCAAGTTTGGGAGGGTGCTAATAGCTGAACAATAGACTATTCAACCTTTACTAAAGAATAGTCTAATAGCCGAGCTAGGTGTGAAAAGACAGGGGTTTATCACAGACCAGATTTTCCTTAACGACCAAGGGGGAGTTCGAGCACTGATTGTGCTTTTGGGTCCCAATCCACTACTCTCTCTAACTGACAATGAATGGACAATATAAACCAAATAATATAGACCAGAGCGAAACTGTCTGAATTTACCCAGTGTGTTTTTCTTTTTTCATGGAATAGAAACACCATAATATTAATTTTGTTCTATGTTGCTCTGTCTGTATGCTATGTCTTGCTTGTCCTATGTTGCTATGTTGCTATGTCTATGGTGCTATTGTCTATATTGTAATTGTTTTTAATAACCTGCCCAGGGACTGCGGTTGAAAATTAGCCGGCTGGCTAAAACCGTCACTTTTACTGAAACGTTGATTAATGTACACTGTACTAGCACTACATTCAGAAGTTAGCAACACTTAAATGAAATCTTCAGATTATTTCCAAATATAAGATCTAGAGAAAGTGAATACCCGGACGTTAATTCTGTCAGCAGCCTAAATCACATGTGATTATGGAATAGAGAGGTCTTTCAAAGGCAGGGTCACAGCTTTAGTACAACATTTGGCAGATTTCTACTCTTGTATTTGTTTCAAATCAAAACTAGAGAACTCAGCTAGAAAAATATTGGGAAACAAACTAAATTGCTATTAAATGGGTAGACCTGCCATTACTCAAGCATAGTTGGGCATTACAGAAAATTATGTCATGGCTTTAGAAGCTTCTGATAGGCTAATTGACATAATTCTGAGTCAATTGGGTGTGTGCCTGTGGATGTATTTCAAGGCCTACCCTTCAAACTCAGCGCCTCTTTGCTTTATATCATGGGAAAATTAAAAGAAATCAGTCAAGACCTCAGACTTTGTCTGAAATCAGCCAGGACCTGGGGACAAAGATCATACCTTTGGAGAAATGTCCTCTGGTCTGATGAAACAAAATATAACTGTTTGGCCATAATGACCATCGTTATGTTTGGAGGAAAAAGGGGATGCTTGCAAGCTGAAGAACACCATCCCAACCGTGAAGCATGGGGTGGCAGCATCATGTTGTGGGGGTGCTTTGCTGCAGGAGAGACTGGTGCACTTCACAAAATAGATGGAATCATGAGGGAAATTATGTGGATATATTGAAGCAACATCTCAAGACATCAGTCAGGAAGTTAAAGCTTGGCGCAAATGGGTCTTCCAAATGGACAATGACCCCAAGCATACTTCCAAAGTTGTGGAAAAATGGCTTAAGGACAGCAACGTCAAGGTATTGGAGTGGCCATCACAAAGCCCAGGCCTCAATCCTATAGAAAAGTTGAGGGCAGAACTGACAAAGCGTGTGCGAGCAAGGAGGCCTACAAACAATGGCTCAGTTACACCAGTTCTGTCAGGAGGAAAGGGCCAAAATTCACCCAGCTTATTGTGAGAAGTTTGTGGAAGACTACCTGAAACATTTGACCCAAGTTAAACAATTTTAAGGCAATGCTACCAATACTAATTGAGTGTATGTAAACTTCTGACCCACTGGGAATATGATGAAATAAATAAAAGCTGAAATAAATCATTCTCTCTACTATTATTCTGACATTTCACATTCTTAAAATAAAGTGGTGATCCTAACTGACCTGTAGACGGGGAATGTTTTACTAGGATTAAATGTCAGGAATTGTGAAACTGAGTTTAAATGTATTTGGCTAAGGTGTATGTAAACTTCAGACTTCAACTGTACCTAACGGATAACATGTCCGCCCAATGACATCACCTCTGTCTGTAGTAAATCCATTAAAAAAGTCTCAGAGGCAGGGAATCCTGTTTTTCTCTCTTTGCATCAGATTGCTATTGAGGCCCTCAATCATTTTTGCTCTACCCATCTTACCAACCCTTTATCTGAATTGACAGGGGTGGCAGTATATGGTTTCAAACCGGCAGCTTGTGGAATCTTGTGAAATGTCTCAGGTCATGCTGTTGTTTTTTCCCTCGCCTGTCCACGTGATCTGGAAGCGGAAGTAGGCAACGCTCCTCTTAATATTGGTTGACCAGTTTCAGTCTGTCAGGCATGTATATTGCAGGATATCTGCTTGGATTTATGTTTGTCTAGTTCAGACGGGCCATTTGAATGTGTTGGAATGATATGTCAATGGGTTTATTCCCCCGGACCTGTTGTTTCTCTAGAGAAAGAGTGACTTGTGATAGATGCTAAAATGTTCATACTCACGTGCATTCCCATCATCTAAATAGAGCGGAATATGTGTGGGCAGGCTACCTGATTATGAAGATAACATTCAGTGAGGCAGAATTCCACTGTGTTTCAGTGGGTGTTGTCTTGTGTGTTGTCTTCTATTGGGAACAGTGACGCACTTTGTCACAATAGTTATTCCATGGCTGATTCTCTCACCGTGGAAACGATGGACAGAATCCTGCTCTGAAATGTTTTCTGGCTGTTTACATTGCTGATGTTCTTTGAATCAGCATTAATAAGACTAATGGGGTCTAGAAGCAACCAGATTCATCAGCAAAGTGGCTTAAACATATTGATTGATTTGGAAGCACTCATTTAAAACGTCATCAAAACTACCTCCACCAGGTTGTTTAGTCTCATGACTTGACAAGTTGTTGTGGGGATTGCATTGTCTTTTTCAGTTCCATTTCAGCTGTCTAACTGGTTCACTACCGTTGGTTCCCAAATTATAATAGAAACATTGCCTCAGATCTCAGGTCAACTTTTATTGGTCTATCGAGGACATCTCCCAGGATCCATTAGTTCACCATTGGTTGCTCGCTTAGGTAGTCTGTGGAGTTAGATCACCCACTGCATGGTGATGATGCCAGGCAGCTGTAATACGGCTGATGTTAAGTTACCTCCTTCCCCCCACACTAAGGTCATTGTTAATGTTGTAAATGACTATTGTATCTGGAAATGGCAGATTTTTAATGGAATATCTACATTGACGTACAGAGGCCCATTATCAGCAACCATCACTCCTGTGTTCCAATGGCACGTTGTGTTAGCTAATCCAAGTTTATCATTTTAAAAGGCTAATTGATCATCAGAAAACCCTTTTGCAATTTTGTTAGCACAGCTGAAAACTGTTGTCCTGATGAAAGAAGCAATAACACTGGCCGTCTAACATTGGAACACAGTAGTGATGGTTGCTGATAATGGGCCTCTGTACGCCAATGTAGATATTCCATAAAAATCAGCCGTTTCTAGCTACAATAGTCATTTACAACATTAACAATGTCTACACTGTATTTCTGATCAATTTGATGTTATTTTAATGGACATAAAATTAGCCTTTCTTTCAAAAACAAGGACATTTCTAAGCAAGCCTAAACCTCTGAACGGTAGTGTACATTAGTCAGAACAGTTGACATTTCGTTGCATCAGTTAGTCATGTGCATATGTTTCTTTCCCTTTTAAATGTATGTTTTTGGTTAGGCCAAATTCAATTGCTGCTTTTTGTTTTGTCTGAAAGGTTAGCTATGCCGTGTCCGTTTTGAAGTGGTGTTTAAAGTTGTTGTTGAGTCTCCTCAGCCTTGTTTTGACCAGAAACACCAGGCGCCGTCTGCCATTATCCTCCATTAAGCAGCAGTGAACAAGTAACCAGAGTTTTAGGAGTGCAGAGGCTCATGAGAGAATGTGTGCCCAGCGAGCCTGGCGCTGTGTGCGTGTGTGTATGTGAGTGAAATAGACTCCCAGCCTGCCGGCCCTTCCACGTCCCACCTGCACAGCCCCACAATGCCCCTTTGTTCCTGGACCACAGCACTGTGGGATAGCTGTTATTTGAGAGGCGAGGCGTGGCCACACCGCCAATCCTTTATTCAGAGGAAAGATGGTAAATTCCTGCTATCTGGTTTCATTGTCCCCACTCACTCACTGCCACTCATGAAATACACACAAGGCTTCCCACCTAGTCCATAGGCTACAACTTTCAAGGCATTTGAGCCCCTCTGTTGCGTACCAACATGTCATCCACAGAGTAAAAACCCAATACATGGTAGCTAAAGGCCTTCCCACACTAAGTCGGATTCACTCTTTTAAAATTATTACATGTCACACTGTCACACACAATGTTACCAAATAAAACATCTTCAGTATCAACTCTGTCCAGATTGTACAATTTGCTTTAGTTCTGTAGCTACATTCTGCGATTGGCTGTTGAGCTACGTCAGCCGACAGTCTACGCTCAATAGGAGTGAGTATTTGATCTGTGCCAGCAGCGCAAGCCTCCTCAGTGTTCATGTGTGAGTGAAGTGGAAAAACATAAATCAAATCAAATGTTATTGGTCACATACACATGGTTAGCAGATGTTATTGGTCACATGGTTAGCAGATGTTATTGGTCACATGGTTAGCAGATGGTATTGGTCACATACACATGGTTGTAGATGTTAATGCCGAGTGTAGCGAAATGCTTGTGCTTCTAGTTCCGACCGTGCAGTAATATCTAACAAGTAATAAAAAAATTCCTAACAATTTCACAACAACTACCTTATACACACAAGTGTAAAGGAATGAATAAGAATATGTACATATAAATATATGGATGAGCGATGGCCAAACAGCATAGGCAAGATGCAGTAGATGGTATAGAGTACAGTATATACATATGAGATGAGTAATGTAGGAGTATGTAAACAAGATGCAGTAGATGGTATAGAGTGCAGTATATACATATGAGATGAGTAATATAGGTATGTAAACATTATATAAAGTGGCATTGTTTAAAGTGATACATTTATTACATCCACTTTTTCTAATTATTAAAGTGGCTAGAGTTGAGTCAGTATGTTGGCAGCAGCCACTCAATGTTAGTGATGGCTGTTTAACAGTCTGATGGCCTTGAGATAGAAGCTGTCTGATAGAAGCAGTCTCTCGGTCCCAGCTGTGATGCACCTGTACTGACCTCGCCTTCTGGATGATAGCGTGGTGAACAGGCAGTGGCTCGGGTGGTTGTTGTCCTTGATGATCTTTATGGCCTTCCTGTAACATCGGGTGGTGTGGGTGTCCTGGAAGGCATGTAGTTTGCCCCCGGTGATGCGTTGTTGCAGACCTTACTACCTCCTGTAGAGCCACGGTTGTGGGCGGAGAGTTGCCATACCAGGCGTTGATATAGCCCGACAGGATGCTCTCGATTGTGCATATGTAATAGTTTGTGAGGGTTTTGATGACAAGCCAAATTTCTTCAGCCTCCTCTGGAGGTTAAAGAGGCGTCGTTGCGCCTTCTTCACCATGCGGTCTGTGTGGGTGGACCATTTCAGGTTTGTCCGTGATGTGTACGGCAAGCAACTTACACAATTTCCATATTCTCCACTACTGTCCCGTCGATGATGGATAGGGGTGCTCCTCTGCTGTTTCCTGAAGTCCACCATCATCTCCTTTGTTTTGGCTGACGTTGAGTGTAAGGTTATTTTCCTGACACCACACTCGAGCCCCCACCTGGGCAGCCCGTCAAAGTCCAGGACCCAGTTGCACAGGGTGGGGTCAAGTCGCAGGATCTTGAGCTAAATGACCAGATTGGAGGTACTATTGTGTTAAATGCTGAGCTGTAGTCAATGAACAGCATTCTTACATAGGTATTCCTCTTGTCCAATGTACAGGGGCAGTGCAGTGTGATTCGTCGTCTGTGAACCTATTGGGGCGGTAAACAGAATTGGAGTGGGTCTAGGTGTCAGGTAGGGTGGAGGTGATATGTTCCTTGACTAGTCTCTCAAAAGCACTTCATGATGACGGAAGTAGGTGCTACGGGGGCGGTAGTCATTTAGCCCCGAGTTACCTTATCTTTCTTGGGAACAGGGACAATGGGGCCCTCTTGAAGCAGGTGGGAACCACAGACTGCAATAAGGTTTGATTGAATATGTCCGTAAACACACCAGCCAGCTGGTCTGCGCATGCTCTGAGGGCTGGGCTGGGCCTGCAGCCTCAGGGTTAACACTTTTAAATGTTTTACTCCCGTTGGCTGCAATGAAGGAGAGACCGCATGTTTTGGTGGCGGGGCCGCACAGTGGAACTGTATTGTCCTCAAAGCGGGCAAAAGTAATTTAGTCTGTCTGGGACAAGACATCCTGGTCCGCGACGGTGCTGGTTTTCTTTGTAATCCGTGATTGACTGTAGACCCTGCCAAATACCTCTTGTGTTTAAGCTGTTGAATTGTGACTCTACTTTGTCTCTATACTGACGCTTAGCTTGTTTGATTGCCTTGCGGAGGGAATAGCTACACTGTTTGTATTCGGTCATGTCACCTGCCCTGAGTAAAAGCAGTGGTTCACGCTTGGGTTTCATGCGAATGCTGCCATCAATCCAGGGTTTCTGGTTTGGGAACGTTTTTAATCGCTATGGGAACGACATCGTCAATGCACTTTCTAATGAACTCGCCACAGAATCAGTGTATTCGCCAATGTTGTTGTTGGACGCAATGCGGAACGTGATCCCAATCCACGGATGGAAGCAGTCTTGAAGCGTAATCAGGTTGGTCGGACCAGCGTTGAACAGACCTGAGCGCGGGAGCTTCTTGTTTTAGTTTCTGTCTGTAGACAGGAGCAACAAAATGTGTAGTCTTGGTCAGCTTTTCCGAAAGGAGGGCGGGGAGGGCCTTATATGCGTCATGGGAAGTTAGAATAGCAATGATCCAGGGTTTTACCAGCCCTGGTTGTGCAATCGATATGCTGATACAATTTAGGAGTCTTGTTTTCAGATTAGCCTTGTTAAAATTCCTAGCTACAATGATTGCAGCCTCAGGATATATGGTTTCCAGTTTGCAAAGAGTCAAATAAAGGTTCAGGGCCATCGATGTGTCTGCTTGGGGGAATATATACGGCTGTGATTATAATCAAAGAGAATTCCTTGGTAGATAATGCGGTCAATATATTTTATACAAAAATTTAAATTGTCCTCCATCCCCTTGTATAGGATTTCTTCAACTTTCTAAAGGCCCAATTGCGACATCATTACTTCCAACATTCCATTCACTGTAAATACAACAATACAACTTTTTACACAAAATCAGATACTTTGACCACTTTTTAATAACTTAGACAAAAAGTTAGAGGGTATATATGACATGTTGGTTTACAGTACCAGTCACTAGTTTGGACACACCTACTCATTTTTACTATTTTCTACATGACCAAATATATTTTCTATTTGAGGTTCTTCAAAGTTGCTACCCTTGCCTTGATGACAGCTTTGCAATCTCTCAACCACTGTTAAATCATGTTATTTGTCACATTTTTTTTACCTTTATTTTACTAGGCAAGTCAGTTAAGAACAAATTCTTATTTTCAATGAGGGCCTAGGAACAGTGGGTTAACTGCCTGTTCAAGGGCAGAACAACAGATTTTGTACCTTGTCAGCTCAGGGATTTGAACTTGCAACCTTCCGGTTACTAGTCCAATGCTCTAACCACTAGGCTACCCTGCCGCATCATGTGCCGAATACAACAGTTGAAATGTTTACTTACAAGCACTTAACCAAGAACGTAGTTTTAAGAAAATACAACAAAAAAAGTAAGAGATAAGAATAGCAAAGAATTAAAGAGAAGCAGTAAATAACAATAGTGGGGCTATATTACAGGGGGTACCAGTACAGAGGCAATGTGTTAATGTGCAGGGGCACCAGTGTCGAGGTAATTGAGGTAATTATGTACATGTAGGTAGAGTTATGAAAGTGGCTATGCATAGATAATAACAGAGAGTAGCAGCAGCGTGGGGGGCAATGTAAAAGTCTGGGTAGCCATTTGATTAGATGTTCAGGAGTCTTATGGCTTTGGGGTAGAAGCTGTTAAGAAGCTCTTCTGGACATAGACTTGGCACTCTGGTACCGCTTTGCTGTGCGGTAGCAGAGAGAACAGTCTATGATTAGGTGGCTGGAGTCTGACAGTTTTCGGGCCTTCCTGGACACCGCCTGGTATAGAGGTATTGGATGGCAGGAAGCTTGGCCCCAGTGATACACTGGGCCGTATGCACTACCCTCTGTAGTGCCTTGCGGTTCGGAGGCCGACCAGGCAGTGATGCAACCCGTCAGGATGCTCTTGATGGTGCAGATGGAAAACCTTTTGAGGATCTAAGGACCCATGTCAAATATTTTCAGTCTTTTGAGGTGGAATAGGCTTTGTCGTTTTTGGTGACGTGGATGCCAAGGAACTTGAAGCTCTCAACCTGCTCCACTACAGCCCCGTCGAAGAGAATGGGGGCATGCTCGGGCCTCCTTTTCCTTTTGTCCACAATCATCTCCTTTGTCTTGATCACGTTGAGGGACAGGTTGTTGTCCTTGCACCACACAGTCAGGTCTCTGACCTCCTCCTGATCTCATTGTTGTCGGTGATCAGGCCTATCACTGTTGTGTCATCAGCTAACTTAATTGGAGTCATGCCTGGCCGTGCAGTCATGAGTGGAGTACAGGAGGGGACTGAGCAGCCACCCATGAGGGGCCCCCTTGTTGAGGATCAGCGTGGCTGATGTGTTCTTAACTACCCTTACCACCTGGGGGGCGGCCTGTCAGGAAGTACAGGATCCAGTTGCAGAGGGAGGTGTTTTAGTCCCAGGGTCCTTAGCTTAGTGATGAGCTTTAAGGGCACTATCGTGTTGAATGCTGAGTTGTAGTAAATGAATAGCATTCTCACATAGGTGTCCTTTCTCCAGGTGGGAAAGGGCAGTGGAGTGCAATATATATCGCATCATCTGTGGATCATGTTGCTGCGGTATGCAAATTGGAGTGGGTCTAGGTTTTCTGGGATAATGGTGTGTGATGTGAGCCATGACCAGCCTTTTTAAGCATTTCATGGCTACAGACGTGAGTGCTACAGGTCGATCGATAGTCATTTAGACAGGTTACCTTAGTGTTCTTGGGCACAGGGATTTAGGTAACCTACTTGAAACATGTTGGTATTGCAGACTCAGACAGTTGCCAGTTGGTCAGCGCATGCTTGGAGTACACGTCCTGGTCCATCTGGCTCAGCGGCTTGTGAATGCTGACTTGTTTAAAGGTCTTACTCACATCGGCTGCAGAAAGCGTGATCACGCAGTCGTCTGGAACAGTTGATGCTCTCATGCATGTTTCAGTGTTACTTGCCTCGGAGCGAGCATAGAAGTTATTTAGCCTCGTCTGGTAGGTTTGTGTCACTGGGCAGCTCTCGGCTGTGCTTACCTTTGTAGTCTGTAATGGTTTGCAAGCCCTGCCAATCTGACGAGTGTCAGAACCGGTGTAGTACGATTCGATCTTAGTCCTGTATTGATGCTTTGCCTGTTTGATGGTTCGCCGGAGGGCATAGCGGGATTTCTTATAAACTTCCCGCTCTTTGAATGCGGCAGCTCTACCCTTTAGCTCAGTGTGAATGTTGCCTGTAATCCATGGCTTCTGGTTGTGGGTATGTACATACAGTCACTTTTACAACATGATTCCATATGTGCTATTTCATAGTTTCAATATCTTCACTATTATTCTTCAATGTAAAAATGTGTGAAAATGAAGAAAAACTCTTGAATGAGTAGGTGCTCTAAAACTTTTGACTGGTGCTGTACATCTCTTCTATTTCCACTATGGTCTAACAATACAGCTGTTTTAGTAACCGCATCAACATTTTTGTGACTTTTTTCAAGAAACTGCTGTTTTGACCACTCCCCCAACAAGTTAGACAAAAACATAGGGTAAGAAATCTTTCTCTACCTCTGTGCTTTTGAAATCTGAAGAAATATTAAGTATAGAGTCTACCTATCAATAGAACTAGCTGTTTTTGTAACTCATCAATTGCTCTCTTTCTAGATGTAGTCATGTCAGAAGCTAACAGTTTCATCACTTACCAACAGCTTCAAATTCCAATAAAACTACATCACGGTTTGAAATTTACTTTCCTTGCTTTGTCTAACAACACCCATGAATCTAGCACATACATTTTATGGGTTAGAGTGCAGTATTTATTTATTTAGTTTAAAGAAAAACGTTTGTTGTTAGCATGTTTTTCTACACTAGCTTTATCCATAAGGGAGCAGTGTTGCCAAGGCTACTGTTGCCTAGCAGAGCTTGACTCGTAGGGAGAGAACGTCTTCATAGCTGAACACGTAACTACTGACCACAAGTCCTGACCACAACTACTAACCACAACCACTGAACAACTGACCACAACCACACAAATATTTACCACACAACTACTGACCACACCTACTGACCTAACCTACTGAACACAACCACACAACTACTGACCACACCTACTGACCTAAACTACTGAACACAACCACACAACTACTGGACCACACAACCACCTGTCAACTACTGACCACAACCACCTGGCCACAACTGCTGACCATAATTACTGACCACAGCCACACAACTACTACATTTTTCCACTACCACAAAAATAATTTGAGGTTTAGCAAGGTGGGGCTAGTAAAGTTATAATCTCATTGACTCAAAACATTTCAGCTTTTGTTTCTTATTTATTTGTAAATGTTTCTGAAAAGATAATTCCACTCTAACATTATGGGGTATAGTGTGTAGAATGTGACACTTTTTTAAAGATGAATTTATAGAAACCGTAATATCAACTTGTTAATATTATATCATGGAACACAATCTTCAAAAGTCAGTAACCTCAGCAGTGACAGTTACTTGTAAGCCTATTGCCATGCAATGGCATGGCCTTGCTTTGTTCATTTAGCAGACAAGACCTCTTATTTCCCGAGCCCGTATCACAGTCAAGACACCTATTTTATAGTAAAAAAACATGATGTAAGATAACAGAATAAAATTGAACAGAATATTTTTCTAATTGAAATAAAGTTGCCACTGCGAAGTGATGCGCATATCGCGTCTGGAACAGTTCTTCTCAAAAGAGTCATCATTTGAAACTGGGCTCAATTTGGCGAGTTGAAGTGATATTATTATTA
>NW_026285704.1:0-738 GCF_023373465.1 Oncorhynchus keta | reverse complement strand
CTTTACGCAGCATTGAAGAGCACAGCAGTGTTTTCAGCATTGGGTACAACATTCCCACCATCTAGGACATGGACACTGCAGCACTTACCAGGGACTGCGCAACATTTACATTTACATTTACATTTAAGTCATTTAGCAGACGCTCTTATCCAGAGCGACTTACAAATTGGTGCATTCACCTTATGACATCCAGTGGAACAGCCACTTTACAATAGTGCATCTAAATCTTTTAAGGGGGGGGGGGTGAGAAGGATTACTTTATCCTATCCTAGGTATTCCTTAAAGAGGTGGGGTTTCAGGTGTCTCCGGAAGGTGGTGATTGACTCCGCTGTCCTGGCGTCGTGAGGGAGTGTGTTCCACCATTGGGGAGCCAGAGCAGCGAACAGTTTTGACTGGGCTGAGCGGGAACTGTACTTCCTCAGTGGTAGGGAGGCGAGCAGGCCAGAGGTGGATGAACGCAGTGCCCTTGTTTGGGTGTAGGGCCTAATCAGAGCCTGGAGGTACTGAGGTGCCGTTCCCCTCACAGCTCCGTAGGCAAGCACCATGGTCTTGTAGCGGATGCGAGCTTCAACTGGAAGCCAGTGGAGAGAGCGGAGGAGCGGGGTGACGTGAGAGAACTTGGCAGGTTGAACACCAGACGGGCTGCGGCGTTCTGGATGAGTTGTAGGGGTTTAATGGCACAGGCAGGGAGCCCAGCCAACAGCGAGTTGCAGTAATCCAGACGGGAGATGACAAGTG
>NW_026285703.1:0-6119 GCF_023373465.1 Oncorhynchus keta | reverse complement strand
CAGAGTACGACCCTGCCTCACACAGGAAGCGGCGCAGGTCCTAATCCAGGCACTTGTCATCTCCCGTCTGGATTACTGCAACTCGCTGTTGGCTGGGCTCCCTGCCTGTGCCATTAAACCCCTACAACTCATCCAGAACGCCGCAGCCCGTCTGGTGTTCAACCTTCCCAAGTTCTCTCCACGTCACCCCGCTCCTCCGCTCTCTCCACTGGCTTCCAGTTGAAGCTCGCATCCGCTACAAGACCATGGTGCTTGCCTACGGAGCTGTGAGGGGAACGGCACCTCAGTACCTCCAGGCTCTGATCAGGCCCTACACCCAAACAAGGGCACTGCGTTCATCCACCTCTGGCCTGCTCGCCTCCCTACCACTGAGGAAGTACAGTTCCCGCTCAGCCCAGTCAAAACTGTTCGCTGCTCTGGCCCCCAATGGTGGAACAAACTCCCTCACGACGCCAGGACAGCGGAGTCAATCACCACCTTCCGGAGACACCTGAAACCCCACCTCTTTAAGGAATACCTAGGATAGGATAAAGTAATCCTTCTCACCCCCCTTAAAAGATTTAGATGCACTATTGTAAAGTGGCTGTTCCACTGGATGTCATAAGGTGAATGCACCAATTTGTAAGTCGCTCTGGATAAGAGCGTCTGCTAAATGACTTAAATGTAAATGTAAATAACACTATTTGGCATGTCAATTAAGCTTGTTGACCAATCAGGACCTGAATGACTGCACGTCACATAATAATTTAACGTGTTCATACATTTTTTACGTAGTTATTACACATTGATTACACTATCATTCGCATTTCATACATCACGACGATTCATCAATACGTATGCTATGATGCTGGTAAAGTTGTCTCACGCACATACAGTGCTGGTCATAAAGAAAGCTAGCTAGCTTTCATGGATGCAAACAATGTTCTTCCCAAAAACATAGCAAAACGACATAATCTGTTTCAGTAGCAAAGAGTTAGCTAGGTGTCATCATCTAAAATAACCCTAATTTATAAGATAGTTCTTATTTGATTAATGGTGGTCGGACCCATCTATGTGAAGATAGCCACAATAAGGATTAGCCACAATAAGGATTAGCCACAATAGCGGACTTTGCAGAAGGCAAACCGCAAATTCCACTATTGTGCCTAATCCTTATTGTGGATAGCTTCACAACACATAACCCGGTCTGGTCGGGCCTCACTAGCCAGATGAAGCTAGCTGGCTGCTTATAACGTTAGTTTTGGGCAACAAGGTTAAATAGCTGGCTAGCTATTTATTAGCTAATTTGAACTGAAATTAAATTTCAATATGCGAACAACAAGTGGCATCCTAGCTAATACTTACTCCCAATGATTCCTAAATCATTGCTAAGAATAATGAAAATGACTGCAGTTTCTACTGGTCATTGTTTTCAGGCTGGTTGTATTGGTGCTATCTAGGTACCAAGCTAAAGCCAGCTACCCCAGAAGTTGCGGTCAAACCATTTATGTTTTATTACCAACGCGGTATTGTAAACACATAATTTGTGGCTGGTTTTGCTTGTTTGCAGACTTTTTGTTCAGCTTTGACAGTGCTACTGTATCTTTTTTGACACGCAAAGACCCAAACGCCGTTCCATAGTATACATGTCGTGAAGCTAATAGCAGTGACGCTATTACTGTGTAACTCGGTGAGGCAACATCTGAAAAATAACGCACTTGGTAGTGTGTGAGTGCTCGACCAGACAGCCAACATCACCCACGACAGAGAATGGTTGATTGTCAAGGAATGAATTCCATTATCTTGGCTTTAATCGGTATGCTTTGAGTTGTCTGGTTGAAATGGTCTTACGCTTTCAAATGACTGCTGGTTTTTGTTGACTGTAACTGATGACTGCTCGACTTGTTGACTGCGATTTGTTGACTGGTCGGCTTGTTGACTGCTGGACTTGTTGACTGCTCGATTCACACAGCCAGACACAGTGGGCTAGGTGAAGAATGCTGTATTGCACGCAGCATTTTACGTGATACCGATGTTGGCATTTTTAGCTAATATCGGCCAATTCGATATGTTCACTGATATATCCTGCATCCTAATATATACAATACCAGTCAAAAGTTTGGACACACCTACTCATTCAAGGGTTTTCTTTATTTTTACTATTTTCTACATTGTGGAATAATAGTGAAGACATAAAACTATGGAATAACACATGGAATCATGTAGTAAAAAAAAAGGTGCTAAATCAAAATATATTGAGATTCTTCAAAGTAGCCACCCTTTGCCTTGATGGAAGCTTTGCACACTCATGGCATTATCTCAAACAGCTGATGAGGTAGTCACCTGGAATGCATTTCAATTAACAGGTGTGCCTTGTTAAAGTTCATTTGTAGAATTTCTTTCCTTCTTAATGCGTTTGAGCCAATCAGTTGTGTTGTGACAAGGTAGGGGTGGTATGCAGAAGATAGCACTATTTGGTAAAAGACAAAGTCCATATTATGGCAAGAACAGCTCAAATAAGCAAAGAAAGCGACAGTCCATCATCTCAACATATGTGAATATGGTGCATTTCTATGTTTTTGTCGTAAAAAAGATAAAGAGAAGTGTTTCCAATGACATCATCAACCAATTAGTAGACAATTAGTAGGCAATTAGAAGGCAATGCCTACTCACAATTAGTCAAAAATCACCACGGCGCTGCGATTACGTCATTGGAAGCCTTTTTACTACAAAACATAAAACGCACAATTTTCACAAATGTTGATGTTGAGGTGGTGCTGGAGATGATGAATATGAAGTTGAACATCTGAAGTTTCCCTTTAAGTTTAGGCACTCATTCCAAATTATTAAGGTATGGGTTAACATTTGGAATAGGTTTAAAAATCTGCGATCACGATGCCAGCATAATATCCCGCTGCTAGGAGAACGGTGATGCAGCCGCTTACCTATTTGACTCTCATGCAGTTACACCACGCGTCAAAAGCCCAGCTCTGCAGGTGTCAGCTACTGCCGGTTAACGCTCGATCTGATTGAATCTAAGCCCTCATATTAACGAACTGCTATCATAACATGTTGCAGTGAGAGACAGGCATCAGCATATTTTTGTGCCTGCTTGCTTTGTGAATCGTTTGTTCCTACCTGCATGTCAGCAAAGCCTGGACAGCCATTGCTGCAATTACATAAATATCCAGCTGCTTTTCTATCGAAAGAGATGGCTACAGTATTAGCTTGTGAGGATGCTTAATTCTCAATGATACTTTCCCTAGAAATATTAATGATACGTGTGATAGAGTGTTAAAGACTTGAGATTGTAGCCATTTGGTGATTCCATGCCAATAACTTCACAGTAGCAACGGATTTAGAGCAAAATTCAGCAATTCAAATGTTTTTAAAGGCAATCTGCGATTCAAACAACAACAAGGTGGGTACATTTACATTTTTACATTTAAGTCATTTAGCAGACGCTCTTATCCAGAAGCGACTTACAAATGGTGCATTCACCTTATTACATCCAGTGGAACAGCCACTTTACAATAGTGCATCTAAAAATATTTTAAGGGGGTGAGGAGGATTACTTTATCCTATCCTAGGTATTCCTTAAGAGGTGGGGTTTCAGGTGTCTCCGGAAGGTGGTGATTGACTCCGCTGTCCTGGCGTCGTGAGGGGTGTGTTCCACCATTGGGGAGCCAGAGCGCGAACAGTTTTGACTGGGCTGAGCGGGAACTGTACTTCCTCAGTGGTAGGGAGGCGAGCAGGCCAGAGGTGGATGAACGCAGTGCCCTTGTTTGGAGTGTAGGGCCTGATCAGAGCCTGGAGGTACTGGTGCCGTTCCCCTCACAGCTCCGTAGGCAAAAGCCATGGTCTTGTAGCGGATGTGAGGCTTCAACTGGAAGCCAGTGGAGAGGCGGAGGAGCGGGAGGTGACGTGAGAGAACTTGGGAAAGTTGAACACCAGATGGGCTGCGGCGTTCTGGATGAGTTGAGGTTTAATGGCACAGGCAGGGAGCCCAGCCAACAACGAGTTGCAGTAATCCAGACGGGGGAGATGACAAGTGCCTGGATTAGGACCTGCGCCGCTTCCTGTGTGAGCAGGGTTGTACTCTGCGGATGTTGTAGACATGAACCTACAGGGAACGGGCCACCGCCTTGATGTTAGTTGAGAACGACGGGGTGTTGTCAGGATCACGCCAAGGTTCTTAGCGCTCTGGGAGGGAGGACACAATGGAGTTGTCAGCCGTGATGGCAAGATCATGGAGCGGGCAGTCCTTCCCGGGAGGAAGAGCAGCTCCATCTTGCCGAGTTCAGCTTGAGGTGGTGATCCGTCATCCACACTGATATGTCTGCCAGACATGCAGAGATGTGATTCGCCACCTGGTCATCAGAAGGGGAAAGGAAGATTAATTGTGTTAGCCGTCTGCATAGCAATGATAGGAGAACATGTGAGGTTATGACAGAGCAAGTGACTTGGTGTATAGCGAGAATAGGAGAGGGCCTAGAACAGAGCCCTGGGGACACCAGTGGCAAGGACGCATGGTGAGGAGACAGATTCTGCGCCACGCCACCTGGGCGGAGCGACCTGTCAGGTAGGACGCCAATCAAGCGTGGGCCGCGCCGGAGATGCCCAACTCGGAGAGGGTGGAGAGGAGGATCTGATGGTTCACAGTATCGAAGGCAGCCGATAGGTCTAGAAGGATGAGAGCAGAGGAGAGTTAGCTTTAGCAGTGCGGAGGCGCCTCCGTGATACAGAAGAGCAGTCTCAGTTGAATGACTAGTCTTGAAACCTGACTTGATTTGGATCAGAAAGGTCATTCTGAGAGAGATAGCGGGAGAGCTGTATAATAACGGATGTACCAGCCCGGTTTGATCCTTTATTGGTCACCTGGCAGTGCTACTAATGCACATCATTTCAGCCTACGCTGAGGCACTCCTTACTTAGGCACCCCTGCACTCCAGGCAATTATGACTCACATGGCGAGAAGGGTTAGTGCCGTCACCCACTCCGCCTGATTGGAGCTGCTTCACGCTTGTCGGGCCACAATCGCATCAAGGGCTCAATCCAGAGGGAGTTAGTCCTCACAGACTGGTACCCCTCCTCCCCCCACACACACACACACACCAGATAATTGCTCAATCAGGTCCCAGATGAGAGAATGCATGTTTTTTTTAAAAACGGCAGGCAAATATTAAAAAAGGTTGATATTTCACAAGTGACAATTGTCAAATCCAATCCAATCAATATTATTTGTCACATGCTACGTTAACAATAGGTTTTACCTAGTAAAACTGACTATCCTACCGATCTCGACTTCGGCGATGTCATCTACAAAATGGCTTCAACACTCTACTCAGCAAACTGGATGCAGTCTATCACAGTGCCATCCGTTTTGTCACTAAAAGCACCTTATACCACCCACCACTGGGACTTGTATGCTCTAGTCGGCTGGCCCTCACTACATATTCGTCGCCAGACCCACTGGCTCAGGTCATTTACAAGTCCATGCTAGGTAAAGCTCCGCCTTATCTCAGTTCACTGGTCATGATGGCAACACCCATCCGTAGCACGCGCTCCAGCAGAGTGTATCTCACTGATCATCCCTAAAGCCAACACCTCATTTGGCCGCCTTTCGTTTCAGTACTCTGCACTGCCTGTGACTGGAACGGAGTACATCGCTGAAGTTGGAGACTTTTTATCTCCCTCACCAACTTCAAACATCAGCTATCCGAGCAGCTAACCGATCGCTGCAGCTGTACATAGTCTATAGGTAAATAGCTCACCCTTTTCACCTGCCTCATTCCCATACTGTTTTTATACTGTTTTTTTATTTATTTACTTTTCTGCTCTTTTGCACACCAATATCACCAATATCTCTACCTGTACATGCCCATCTGATCATTTATCACTCCAGTGTTAATCTGCAAAAATTGTATTATTCGCCTACCTCCTCATGCCTTTTGCACACATTGTATATAGGCCCATTTTTTTCTACTGTGTTATTGACTTGCTAATTGTTTACTCCATGTGTAACTCTGTTGTCCGTTCACACTGCTATGCTTTATCTTGGCCAGGTCGCAGTTGCAAATGAGAACTTGTTCTCAACTAGCCTACCTGGTTAAATAAAGGTGAAATAAAAATAAAAATAA
>NW_026285702.1:0-12500 GCF_023373465.1 Oncorhynchus keta | reverse complement strand
CCCCCTCTACTCCTCCCTTCTCCCCCTCTCTCCCTTCTCCTCCCTCTCTCCTCCCTCTCCTCCCCCTCTCTCCTCCCTCCTCCCTCTCTCCTCCCTTCTCCTTCTCTCCCCTCTCCTCCCCTTCTCCCCCTCCTCCCTTCTCCCTCTCTCCTCCCTTCTCCTTCTCTCCCTCCTCTCCTCCCTTCCCCCTCTCTCCCTCCCTTCTCCCTTTCTCCTCCTCCCTCCTCTCTCCTCCCTTCTCCCTCTCTCCTCCCTTCTCCTCCCTCTCCTCCCTTCTCCCTCTCTCCTCCCTTCTCCTCCCTCTCCTCCCTCTCTCCTCCTTCTCCCCTCTCCACCCTTCTCCCCCTCTCCTCCCTCTCTCCTCCCCTTCTCCCTCTCTCCCCCTCTCTCCTCCCTCTCCCTCCCCCTCTCCTCCTCTCCCTCTCTCCTCCCTTATCCCTCTCTCCTCCCTTCTCCCCTCTCCTCCCTTCTCCCCCTCTCCTCCCTTCTCCCCCTCTCCTCCCTTCTCCCTCTCTCCTCCCTCTCTCCTCCCTTCTCTCCTCTCCTCCCACCTCCCTCTCTCCTCCCTTCTCCCTCTCTCCCCCTCTCTCCCCTCTTTATGGCTGCCTTCTCCCATCTCTCCTCCCTTCTCCCCCCTCTCCATCCCCTCTTGAAACTCCCCTCTCCTCCCTTCTCCCTCTTCTCCTCCCTCTAATCCCGTCCCTTCTCCTTCTCTCCCAAAACTTTTCTCCTCCCTTCTCCCTCTATCTTTGTGACTTCCCTCTGCTCTCTGACTCCCTTCTTCCTCTCTCCTCCTATCTCTCTGCTCCCTTCTCCCTCTCTCCTCCCCCTCCCCCTTCTGCTCTTCCTCCCAATTCTTCCTCTCTCCTCCCTCTCTTCTGACCCTTCTCCCTCTCTCCTCCCTTCTCCTCTCTCCTCCCCTTCTCCTCCCTCTCTCATCCTTCTCCCTCTACTCCTCCCTCTCTCCTCCCTCTCTCCTCCCTCTACTCCTCGCTCTCCTCCTCCCTCTTCTCCTCCCTCTACTCCTCCCTGCTGACAGAGAGAGGCCTCTCCCTCCAACCTCTACTCCTCCACTCTCTCCTCCCTCTGACAGAGAGAGGAGACCTCTCTCCTCCCTCTACTCCACCCTCTCTCTCTCTTCTACTCCTCCCTCTCCTCCTCCCTCTACTCCTCCCTCTCCTCCTCCCGTTAGTCCTCCCTCTACTCCTCCCTCTCTCCAGAGAGAGGAGACCGTCCCTCTCTCCTCCCTCTACTCCTCCTCTGCTCCTCCCTCTAGTCCAACATCTACTCCTCCCTCTCTCCTCCCTCTCCTCCTCTCTACTCCACCCTCTCTCCTCCCTCTACTCCTCCCTCTCCTCCTCCCACTACTCCTCCCTCTCCTCCTCCCATCTACTCCTCCCTCTCTCCTCCCTCTACTCCTCCGTCTACTCCTCCCTCTCCTCCTCTCTCTCTCCTCCCTCATCCCCCTCTCGTCCTCTTTATGGCTGCTGTTGGATGACATTTCCTGTCCCCCTTTTTTATATCACCAGGAGAATTAGTAAACATAAATGTTGAAACTGCTTAGGCTTAAATTGACGAGGCCTCAGTAATGGCCGTTGAAAAGCTCTTCCTCCTTCCCTATAATCGTCCATCAAAATGGGAGATATAAAATCCTAACAACCGGCAAAACTTTTTCTCAGCCGACAATATATCTTTGTGACAAAGCACACTCTGCTCATCTGACAGCGAGAGAGAGAGAGGAGACCGTTAGTCACAACATCTACTCCAACACTATCTGCTCTTCTGACAGAGAGAGGAGACCGTTAGTCACAACATCTACTCCAACACTATCTGCTCTGCTGACAGAGAGAGGAGACCGTTAGTCACAACATCTACTCCAACACGATCTGCTCTTCTGACAGAGAGAGGAGACCGTTAGTCACAACATCTACTCCAACACTATCTGCTCTGCTGACAGAGAGAGGAGACCGTTAGTCACAACATCTACTCCAACACTATCTGCTCTTCTGACAGAGAGAGGAGACCGTTAGTCACAACATCTACTCCAACACTATCTGCTCTTCTGACAGAGAGAGGAGACCGTTAGTCACAACATCTACTCCAACACTATCTGCTCTGCTGACAGAGAGAGGAGACCGTTAGTCACAACATCTACTCCAACACTATCTGCTCTGCTGACAGAGAGAGGAGACCGTTAGTCACAACATCTACTCCAACACTATCTGCTCTTCTGACAGAGAGAGGAGACCGTTAGTCACAACATCTACTCCAACACTATCTGCTCTTCTGACAGAGAGAGGAGACCGTTAGTCACAACATCTACTCCAACACTATCTGCTCTTCTGACAGAGAGAGGAGACCGTTAGTCACAACATCTACTCCAACACTATCTGCTCTGCTGACAGAGAGAGGAGACCATTGTCACAACATCTACTCCAACGCTATCTGTTCTGCTGACAGAGAGAGGAGACCGTTAGTCACAACATCTACTCCAACACTATCTGCTCTTCTTTACAATCCCAGGTCTTTATCTTCCACGCTTCCTTGTCAGCGTTTCAGAAAGGGAACCAAACATCTAACTTTGTCCTTTGTTTTGTAATCCAGCTGATCGGATTTCAATGTTTTGTGTTCGTAATTCTTCAAGCACCAGAAAATATAACCTTCCGATTAAAGGCAGCTCTAATTCTAACCAATGGAAATAAAAACTTGAATCTGGTGTAAAACTATGGCCAGGCAATACTCAGGCTCTGTCTGCATCTCAAATGGGACCTTACTCACTACGTAGTGCACTACCCTATGGCTAGGGCCCTATAACACCTTACTCCTACGTAGTGCACTACCCTATGACTAGGGCCCTATAACACCTTACTCCCTACCTAGTGCACTACCCTATGACTAGGGCCCTATAACACCTTACTCCCTACCTAGTGCACTACCCTATGACTAGGGCCCTCTTATAACACCTTATTCACACCTACGTAGTGGCTAGGGCTATCCTATGGCTAGGGCCCACCTTAGGTGCACTACATGGCTAGGGCCCTAAATGGCACCTTAACACCTCCCTACATAGACTAGGACTATACTACTTAGGCAGACCAGGGCCCTATAACACTACTTTAGACCAGGCCCTTACTCCCCTACGTAGTGCACTATCCTATGGCTAGGGCCCATAGGGACTACATGGGAAATGACACCTTACTCCCTACGTAGTGCACTACCCTATGACTAGGGCCCATAGATGGGGAATAGGGTGCCAATTGGAACTATAATGGGAATAGGGTGCCACTACCCTATGGCTAGGGCCCATGGGGACTAAATGGGGAATAGGGTGCCATATGGAATATATAAGGAATAGGGTGCCATATGGAATATATATAGGAAACAGGGAACAGGGTGCCATTTGGAACTATATAGGGAATAGGGTGCCATTTGGAACTATATAGGGAACAGGGTGCCATTTGGAACTATATAGGGAACAGGGTGCCATTTGGAACTATATAGGGAACAGGGTGCCATTTGGAACTATATAGGGTGCTATTTGGGAATCTTCCTCTATGTAGGCACACAGTGCACTACCTACGACCAGCAGATGCATTTGACTTCCTGTTACTCATCATGAAGGACCTGGAAGAAAAGCATCAGCTGATGTTCATATCTATGATGGAGAACAAAACAACTGCAGCTCTATGATGGAGAACAAAACAACTGCAGCTCTATGATGGAGAACAAACCAACTGCAGCTCTATGATGGAGATCAAAACAACTGCAGCTCTATGATGGAGAACAAAACAACTGCAGCTCTATGATGGAGAACAAACCAACTGCAGCTCTATGATGGAGAACAAACCAACTGCAGCTCTATGATGGAGATCAAACCAACTGCAGCTCTATGATGGAGAACAAACCAACTGCAGCTCTATGATGGAGAACAAACAACTGCAGCTCTATGATGGAGAACAAAACAACTGCAGCTCTATGATGGAGAACAAAACAACTGCAGCTCTATGATGGAGAACAAAACAACTGCAGCTCTATGATGGAGAACAAAACAACTGCAGCTCTATGATGGAGAACAAACCAACTGCAGCTCTATGATGGAGAACAAACCAACTGCAGCTCTATGATGGAGAACAAAACAACTGCAGCTCTATGATGGAGAACAAACCAACTGCAGCTCTATGATGGAGAACAAAACAACTGCAGCTCTATGATGGAGATCAAACCAACTGCAGCTCTATGATGGAGAACAAACCAACTGCAGCTCTATGATGGAGAACAAAACAACTGCAGCTCTATGATGGAGAACAAAACAACTGCAGCTCTATGATGGAGAACAAACCAACTGCAGCTCTATGATGGAGAACAAACCAACTGCAGCTCTATGATGGAGATCAAACCAACTGCAGCTCTATGATGGAGAACAAACCAACTGCAGCTCTATGATGGAGAACAAAACAACTGCAGCTCTATGATGGAGAACAAAACAACTGCAGCTCTATGATGGAGAACAAACCAACTGCAGCTCTATGATGGAGAACAAACCAACTGCAGCTCTATGATGGAGAACAAACCAACTGCAGCTCTATGATGGAGAACAAACCAACTGCAGCTCTATGATGGAGAACAAAACAACTGCAGCTCTATGATGGAGAACAAAACAACTGCAGCTCTATGATGGAGAACAAACCAACTGCAGCTCTATGATGGAGAACAAAACAACTGCAGCTCTATGATGGAGAACAAAACAACTGCAGCTCTATGATGGAGAACAAACCAACTGCAGCTCTATGATGGAGAACAAACCAACTGCAGCTCTATGATGGAGAACAAACCAACTGCAGCTCTATGATGGAGAACAAACCAACTGCAGCTCTATGATGGAGAACAAACCAACTGCAGCTCTATGATGGAGAACAAAACAACTGCAGCTCTCAACAACAAACTCAGCTAACCTTGTGTATAAGTCCACAATAGCACCCTATTCCCTATATAGTGCACAACTTTAGACCAGAGTCCTATGGCACCCTATTCCCTACATAGTACACTACTTTAGACCAGGGCCCTATAACACCCTATTCCCTACATAGTATACTACTTTAGACCAGGGCCCTATAACACCCTATTCCCTACATAGTACACTACTTTAGACCAGGGCCCTATAACACCCTATTCCCTACACAGTACACTACTTTAGACCAGGGCCCTATAACACCCTATTCCTACATAGTACACTACTTTAGACCAGGGCCCTATAACACCCTATTCCCTACATAGTACACTACTTTAGACCCTATTCAGTACACTACTTTAGACCAGGGCCCAATAACACCCTGTTCCCTACACAGTACACTACTTTAGACCAGGGCCCAATAACACCCTATTCCCTACACAGTGCACTACTTTAGACCAGGGCCCATAGGGCTCAGTAGTATTTATATTTGTCCTAAATGAACTTGTTTTTCAAAAGGGAAACAGCAGATGTTTACATCAAACCAGCGTTTTAATATCTGGTGGAACATAAAAGGTATATTCATGTTACGACAGACTAAATGGTAAAACACATCCCAGTTTTTCCTGCGCTATAAAGGACTGAACAGACTGGCAATAAGGCCATTTGGACAAATTCCAGACGGGCTGGTCCATCTGTAGCACAGTAGGCCGGGACGGGCTGGTCCATCTGTAGCACAGTAGGCCGGGAAGGGCTGGTCCATCTGTAGCACAGTAGGCCGGGAATCTGGGCTGGTCCATCTGTAGCACAGTAGGCATCTGTAGTAGGCTGGGACAGGCTGGTCCATCTGTAGCACAGTAGGCCGGGACGGGCTGGTCCATCTGTAGCACAGTAGGCCGGGACGGGCTGGTCCATCTGTAGCACAGTAGGCCGGGAAGGGCTGGGCTGCCGGGAAGGGCTGGTCCATCTGTAGCACAGTAGGCCGGGACGGGATCTGTAGGGCTGGTCCATCTGTAGCACAGTAGGCCGGGACGGGCTGGTCCATCTGTAGCACAGTAGGCCGGGACGGGCTGGTCCATCTGTAGCACAGTAGGCCGGGACGGGCTGGTCCATCTGTAGCACAGTAGGCCGGGACGGGCTGGTCCATCTGTAGCACAGTAGGCCGGGACGGGCTGGTCCATCTGTAGCACAGTAGGCCGGGACGGGCCATGGTCCATCTGTAGCACAGTAGGCCGGGAAGGGCTGGTCCATCTGTAGCACAGTAGGCCGGGAAGGGCGGGCTGGTCCATCTGTAGCACAGTAGGCCGGGAAGGGCTGGTCCATCTGTAGCACAGTAGGCTGGTCCATCTGTAAGGGCTGGGACGGGCTGGTCCATCTGTAGCACAGTAGGCCGGGACGGGCTGGTCCATCTGGTCCATCTGCACAGTAGGCTGGGACAGGGCTGGTCCATCTGTAGCACAGTAGGCAGGGACGGGCTGGTCCATCTGGGCTGGTCCATCTGTAGCACAGTAGGCCGGGAAGGGCTGGGACAGGGCTGGTCCATCTGTAGCACAGTAGGCCGGGACGGGCTGGTCCATCTGTAGCACAGTAGGCTGGGACAGGCTGGTCCATCTGTAGCACAGTAGGCAGGGAAGGGCTGGTCCATCTGTAGCACAGTAGGCCGGGGAAGGGCTGGGCACAGGCTGGTCCATCTGTAGCACAGTAGGCACATCTGTAGGTAGGCCGGGACGGGCTGGTCCATCTGTAGCACAGTAGGCCGGGACGGGCTGGTCCATCTGTAGCACAGTAGGCCGGCCCATCTGTAGCACAGTAGGCCGGGACGGGCTGGTCCATCTGTAGCACAGTAGGCCGGGACGGGCTGGTCCATCTGTAGCACAGTAGGCCGGGAAGGGCTGGTCCATCTGTAGCACAGTAGGCAGGGACGGGCTGGTCCATCTGTAGCACAGTAGGCCGGGACGGGCTGGTCCATCTGTAGCACAGTAGGCCGGGACGGGCTGGTCCATCTGTAGCACAGTAGGCAGGGGGAAGGGCGGGTACGGGCTGGTCCATCTGTAGCACAGCCTGGTCCATCTGGGTAACGGGCTCCATCTGCACAGTCTAACAGCTGCCTAGTGTCGACGTCGGTTCAAATCCACCTACTGCCCCTTGACACAACCTCCTCTCCTCTCCTACCCTCCCTCTACCCTCCTCCTCCCCTTCTCTCCTCCCCTCCTCCCCTCCCTCTTCCCTCTCCTCCCCTCCTCCCCTCCTCTCCTCCTCCTCCTCCTCCCCTCCTCCCCTCCTCCCCCCACCACCACTCTAACTAATGAGTTGCTGTAAATGAGAGGGTTTGACAGTGTTTGTCCCGGTGGTGACGACAAGACCAGCCAAGGTGCCCCTCTCTCACACTCACACACACACGCACGCACGCACGCACGCACGCACGCACACACACACACACACACACACACACACACACACACACACACACACACACACACACACACACACACACACACACACACACACACACACAAGCAGTGTGTGACTGGCTCTGAGTAGAGTAGGGCTGAATATTGATACTTCATACATCAGCTGCTTACCCTCCCATATGGCTACGCCCTCCCCTGACCAGCCGGCTGGCTGACCTCTCCTCTCCTCTCTCCTCTCTCCTCCCCCTCTCCTCTCCTCTCCTCTCCTCTCCTCAACAATATGGGTTGTTTTTTACAATGGTCTCTCTCCCTACTTCCTCCCCATTGGCCCATCTGAACCTCTCTCTCCTCTCCTTCCTCTCCCAACATTGGCCCATCTGAACCTCTCTTTACTCCTTTCCCCATTGGCCCATCTGAACCTCTCTCTCTCTACTTCCTCCCCATTGGCCCATCTGAACCTCTCTCTCTCTCTACTTCCTCCCCATTGGCCCATCTGAACCTCTCTCTCTCTCTACTTCCTCCCCATTGGCCCATCTGAACCTCTCTCTCTCTCTACTTCCTCCCCATTGGCCCATCTGAACCTCTCTCTCTCTCTACTTCCTCCCCATTGGCCCATCTGAACCTCTCTCTCTCTCTACTTCCTCCCCATTGGCCCATCTGAACCTCTCTCTCTCTCTCTACTTCCTCCCCATTGGCCCATCTGAACCTCTCTCTACTTCCTCCCCCATTGGCTCCTCTGAACCTCTCCGTCCCCACAAGCCCTCCAGATTTACCAATGCCCTCGCTCCCACCAACCTTGACTCAATGTTACATCTGGAGCAGAGGCAGAGCCACACACAACCCCACCATCCACAGACGGCCCCTTGATTTACAGAGAGTCACACAACCCCCACCATCCACAGACGGCCCCTTGATTTACAGAGAGTCACACAACCCCCACCATCCCACAGACGGCCCCTGGTTTACAGAGCCACACACAACCCCCACCATCCCACAGACGGCCCCTTGATTTACAGAGAGTCACACAACCCCCACCATCCACAGACGGCCCCTTGATTTACATAGAGTCACACAACCCCCACCATCCACAGACGGCCCCTTGATTTACAGAGAGTCACACAACCCCCCACCATCCTGGCACAGACGGCCCCTTGATTTACATTTACATTTACATTTAAGTCATTTAGCAGACGCCTATCCAGAGCGACTTGCAAATTGGTGCATACACCTTATGACAACCAGTGGAACAGCCACTTGCATCTAAATCTTGTTGGGGGGGGAGAAGGGGGTGAGAAGGATTACTTACCCTTACTTACCCTATCCTAGGTATTCCTTGAAGAGGTGGGGTTTCAGGTGTCTCCGGAAGGTGTGATTGACTCCGCTGTCCTGGCGTCGTGAGGGAGTTTGTTCCACCATTGGGGGCCAGAGCAGCGAACAGTTTTGACTGTCCTGAGCGGGAACTGTACTTCCTCAGTGGTAGGGAGGCGAGCAGGCCAGAGGTGGATGAACGCAGTGCCCTTGTTTGGGTGTAGGGCCTGATCAGAGCCTGGAGGTACTGAGGTGCCGTCCCTCACAGCCCGTAGGCGAGCACCATGGTCTTGTAGCGGATGCGAGCTTCAACTGGAAGCCAGTGGAGAGAGCGGAGGAGCGGGGTGACGTGAGAGAACTTGGGAAGGTTGAACACCAGACGGGCTGCGGCGTTCTGGGATGAGTTGTAGGGGTTTAATGGCACAGGCAGGGAGCCCAGCCAACAGCGAGTTGCAGTAATCAAGACGGAGATGACAAGTGCCTGGATTAGGACCTGCGCCGCTTCCCTGTGTGAGGCAGGGTCGTATTTCATGGATGTTGTAGAGCATGAACCTACAGGAACGGGACACCGCCTTTGATGTTAGTTGAGAACGCCAGGGTGTTACCCAGGATCACGCCAAGGTTCTTAGCGCCTGGGAGGAGGACACAATGGAGTTGTCAACCGTGATGGCGAGATCATGGAACGGGCAGTCCTTCCCCCGGGAGGAAGAGGAGCTCCGTCTGCTGAGGTTCAGCTTGAGGTGGTGATCCGTCATCCACACTGATATGTCTGCCAGACATGCAGAGATGCGATTCGCCACCTGGTCATCAGAAGGGGGAAAGGAGAAGATTAATTGTGTGTCGTCTGCATAGCAATGATAGGAGAGACCATGTGAGGTTATGACAGAGCCAAGTGACTTGGTGTATAGCGAGAATAAGAGAGGGCCTAGAACAGAGCACTGGGGGACACCAGTGGTGAGAGCGCGGTGAGGAGACAGATTCTCGCCACGCCACCTGGTAGGAGCGACCTGTCAGGTAGGACGCAACTAGCGTGGGCCGCGCCGGAGATGCCCAACTCGGAGAGGGTGGAGAGGAGGATCTGATGGTTCACAGTATCGAAGGCAGCCGATAGGTCTAGAAGGATGAGAGCAGAGGAGAGAGAGTTAGCTTTAGCAGTGCGGAGTGCCTCCGTGATACAGAGAAGAGCAGTCTCAGTTGAATGACTAGTCTTGAAACCTGACTGATTTGGATCAAGAAGGTCATTCTGAGAGAGATAGCGGTAGAGCTGGCCAAGGACGGCACGCTCAAGAGTTTTGGAGAGAAAAAGAGAGAAGGGATACTGGTCTGTAGTTGTTGACATCGGAGGGATCGAGTGTAGGTTTTTTCAGAAGGGGTGCAACTCTCGCTCTCTTGAAGACGGGAGGGACGTAGCCAGCGGTCAGGGATGAGTTGATGAGCGAGGTGAGGTAAGGGAGAAGGTCTCCGGAAATGGTCTGGAGAAGAGAGGAGGGATAGGGTCAAGCGGCAGGTTGTTGGGCGGCCGGTCGTCACAAGACGCGAGATTTCATCTGGAGAGAGGGGAGAAAGAGGTCAGAGCATAGGGTAGGGCAGTGTGAGCAGAACTAGCGGTGTCGCTTGACTTAGCAAACGAGGATCGGATGTCATCGACCTTCTTTCAAAATGGTTGACGAAGTCATCTGCAGAGAGGGAGGAGGGGGGGATTCAGGAGGGAGGAGAAGGTGGCAAAGAGCTTCCTAGGGTTAGAGGCAGATGCTTGGAATTTAGAATGGTAGAAAGTGGCTTTAGCAGCAGAGACAGAGGAGGGAAAAATGTAGAGAGGAGGGAGGAAGGATGCCAGGTCCGCAGGGAGGCGAGTTTTCCTCCATTTCCGCCGGCTGCCCGGAGCCCTGTTCTGTGAGCTCGCAATGAGCCGCCGAGCCACGGAGCGGGAGGGGAGGACCGAGCCGGCCTGGAGGATAGGGGACATAGAGAGTCAAAGGATGCAGTAAGGGAGGAGAGGAGGGTTGAGGAGGCAGAATCAGGAGATAGGTTGGAGAAAGTTTGAGCAGAGGGAAGAGATGATAGGATGGAAGAGGAGAGAGTAGCGGGGGAGAGAGAGCGAAGGTTGGGACGGCGCGATACCATCCGAGTAGGGGCAGTGTGGGAAGTGTTGGATGAGAGCGAGAGGGAAAAGGATACAAGGTAGTGGTCGGAGACTTGGAGGGGAGTTGCAATGAGGTTAGTGGAAGAACAGCATCTAGTAAAGATGAGGTCAAGCGTATTGCCTGCCTTGTGAGTAGGGGGGGAAGGTGAGAGGGTGAGGTCAAAAGAGGAGAGGAGGGAAAGAAGGAGGCAGAGAGGAATGAGTCAAAGGTAGACGGGGGAGGTTAAAGTCGCCCAGAACTGTGAGAGGTGAGCCGTCCTCAGAAAGGAGCTTATCAAGGCATCAAGCTCATTGATGAATCTCCGAGGGAACCTGAGGGCGATAAATGATAAGGATGTTAAGCTTGAAAGGGCTGGTAACTGTGACAGCATGGAATTCAAAGGAGGCAATAGACAGATGGGTAAGGGGAGAAAGAGAGAAAGACCACTTGGGAGAGATGAGGATCCCGGTGCCACCACCCGCTGACCAGAAGCTCTCGGGTGTGCGAGAACACGTGGGCGGACGAGAGAGAGCAGTAGGAGTAGCAGTGTTATCTGTGGTGATCCATGTTTCCGTCAGTGCCAAGAAGTCAAGGGACTGGAGGGAGGCATAGGCTGAGATGAACTCTGCCTTGTTGGCCGCAGATCGGCAGTTCCAGAGGCTACCGGAGACCTGAACTCCACGTGGGTCGTGACGCGCTGGGACCACCAGATTAGGTGGTCGCGCCACGCGGTGTGGAGCGTTTGTATGGTCTGTGCAGAGAGGAGAGAACAGGGATAGACAGACACATAGTTGACAGGCTACAGAAAAGGCTACGCTAATGCAAGGAAATTGAATGACAAGTGGACTACACGTCTCGAATGTTCAGAAAGTTAAGCTTACGTAGCAAGAATCTTATTGACTAAAATGATTAAAATGATACAGTACTGCTAAAGTAGGCTAGCTGGCAGTAGCTGCGTTGTTGGCACTACACTAATCAAGTCGTTCGCTGAGTGTAATAATTTCTACAGTGCTGCTATTCGGGGCTAGCTGGCTAGCTAGCAGTGTTGTTTACGTTACGTTGAGTTAAAAGAACGACAATAGCTGGCTAGCTAACCTAGGAAATCGCTCTAGACTACACAATTATCTTTGAAACAAAGACGGCTATGTAGCTAGCTATGTAGCTAGCTACGATCAAACAAATCAAAACGTTGTACTGTAATGAAATGAAAATGTGATACTCCCTGACCGGTGATTGAATTCAATCAGTAACGTGTGTGTGGTGACGTTGGCTAGCTGTTAGCTGTTAGCTGTTGGCTAGCTAGCAGAGTCTCCTACGTTAAGGACGACAACAGCTGGCTAGCGAACCTCAGTGAATTAAGATAATCACCTGC
The DNA here is from genome assembly GCF_023373465.1 of Oncorhynchus keta. NCBI lineage: Eukaryota > Metazoa > Chordata > Actinopteri > Salmoniformes > Salmonidae > Oncorhynchus > Oncorhynchus keta. The sequence continues at coordinate 338 of NW_026285702.1, read as the reverse complement.
AAGGCTACACACACTAAACTACACAATTATCTTGGAAACAAAGACAGCTATGTAGCTAGCTAACACTAAACTAATCAAGTCGTACAGTTGAGTGAATAGCACTACAGTGATGCTAATTCAGTGCGTTAGCTAGCGCTGCTAGCTCCTGGGCTAATAGCAGTGAAGGCTACGTTAGGGCGACGAAATACGATAATTATGCAATTATCTCTGATACAAGGACGGCTATGTAGCTAGCTAAGAAGAATTGCTAAGATTAGACAAATCAACCGTTGTACTATAATGAAATGTAATGAAAAAGTTATACAACCTGCAGAGCGAAGTGCGAATGCGACCGCTCG
>NW_026285701.1:0-2166 GCF_023373465.1 Oncorhynchus keta | reverse complement strand
GATGGTTTCGATCCATCGACCTCTGGGTTATGGGCCCATGCGCTTCCACTGCGCCACTCTGCTCTCAGCCACTTAGAGACTAGAACTCACAATCCATGGCCAGGAGGCCAGTGCTGGTGCCACTCGGGGTACTATGTAAACCAGTATGACCAATATGAACTGTTGGAAGAGGTCAAAAAATGTATAATGGAACATGAGACATGCCCATGCCAAACGACACGTTTTTTAAATTTTTGTTTGCATAAAATCTAAAAAAGAAGCTGTTTAGCAGAGGAGTGGTTTCGATCCATCGACCTCCTGGGTTATGGGCCCAGCACGCTTCCGCTGAGCCACTCTGCTCTCAGCCAGCTTAAGAAAGACTAGAACTCACAATCCATGGCTTAGAAGGCCAGTGTCTTGACCACTGGGTACTGTGTAAACAGTTATGACCAATACGAACTGTTGGAAGAGGTCAAAAAATGTATAATGGAACTGAGACATGCCCATGAAACGACACATTTTTAAATTTTTTGTTTGCACTTAAAATCTAAAGAACTGTTATAGCAGAGGATGGTTTCGATCCATCGACCTCTGGGTTATGGGCCCAGCACGCTTCCACTGCGCCACTCTGCTCTCAGCCAATTAAGAAAAGACTAGAACTCACAATCCATGGCTTAGGAGGCCAGTGTCTTCGGCCACTGGGGTACTGTGTAAACAGTATGACCAATACGAACTGTTGGAAGAGGTAAAACAAATGTATAATGGAACTGAGACATGCCCATGAAACGACACATTTTTAAAATTTTTGTTTGCACTTAAAATCTAAAAATAAACTTTTTAGCAGAGGATGGTTTCGATCCATCGACCTCTGGGTTATGGGCCCAGCACGCTTCCGCTGCTCCACTCTGCTTCCACCCACCCCAGATGGGACTTGAACCCACAATCCCTGGCTTAGGAGGCCAGTGCCTTATCCATTAGGCCACTGGGGCACTGTTTACCTTCTGCAAACAGTACGAACTGATAGAAGCAGGAAAAACAATGTGTACTGGATAGCACTGAGAGACGCAAATGAAATTTAGCTTTCTCATTTCTGTTTGCGTTTCATTTTTAAAAACAAACTGTTTAGCAGAAGATGGTTTCGATCCATCGACCTCTGGGTTATGGGCCCAGCACGCTTCCACTGCGCCACTCTGCTCTCAGCCACTTAAGAAAAGACTAGAACTCACAATCCATGGCTTAGGAGGCCAGTGTCTTAGGCCACTGGGGTACTGTGTAAACAGTATGACCAATATGAACTGTTGGAAGAGGTCAAAAAAATGTATAATGGAACTGAGACATGCCCATGAAACGACACATTTTTTATATTTTTGTTTGCACTTAAAATCTAAAAATAAACTGTTTAGCAGAGGATGGTTTCGATCCATTGACCTCTGGGTTATGGGCTCAGCACGCTTCCACTGCGCCACTCTGCTCTCAGCCACTTAAGAAAAGACTAGAACTCACAATCCATGGCTTAGAGGCCAGTGTCTTAGGCCACTGGGGTACTGTGTAAACAGTATGACCAATACGAACTGTTGGAAGAGGTCAAAAAATGTATAATGGAACTGAGACATGCCCATGAAACGACACATTTTTTAAATTTTTTGTTTGCACTTAAAATCTAAAAATAAACTGTTTAGCAGAGGATGGTTTCGATCCATCGACCCTGGGTTATGGGCCCAGCACGCCCGCTGCTCCACTCTGCTTCCACCATCCCAGATGGGACTTGAACCCACAATCCCTGGCTTAGGAGGCCAGTGCCTTATCCATTAGGCCACTGGGGCACTGTTTACCTTCTGCAAACAGTACGAACTGATAGAAGCAGGAAAAACAATGTGTACTGGATAGCACTGAGAGACGCAAATGAAATTTAGCTTTCTCATTCTGTTTGCGTTTCATCATTTTAAAAACAAACTGTTCAGCAGAAGATGGTTTCGATCCATGACCTCTGGGTTATGGGCACAGCACGCTTCCACTGCGCCACTCTGCTCTCAGCCACTTAAGAAAAGACTAGAACTCACAATCCATGGCTTAGGAGGCCAGTGTCTTGGGCCACTGGGGTACTATTATGTAAACAGTATGACCAATATGAACTGTTGGAAGAGGTCAAAACAAATGTATAATGGAACTGAGACATGCCCATGAAAC
>NW_026285700.1:10000-12461 GCF_023373465.1 Oncorhynchus keta | reverse complement strand
ATGTTTTTAATAAATTCTGGATTTGTTGTTTTATAACCAACATGTGAAGAGTATAGGCCCTGGATATTCCAAGAGCTGATAGTTAATGATCTCATTTATAATAAGTGATATTCACTGGTTTGAATAAAGTACATCGAAAAAAAAAACAAGAAAAAAAACGATATATACATACATACATATATATATATATACATATATATATATATATATATACAAATACATACACATATAAATATATATATATACATACATATATATATACACACACACACACACACACACACACACACACACACACACACACACACACACACACACACACACACACACACACACACACACACACACACACACACACACACACACAAATAATAAGAATGATTACATACACACACATACACATACATACAATCTGCAACCCTGTGTGTGTGTGTGTGCGTGCATGCCCGTGTGTGACATAAAAGGGTCTGTCTAGCTCAGTAGTCTATATTGGTGCAGTAGTTATACCTCTACATCTCTTATGTTCACTTCTGCCGATATACACAGCATATGTAGGCTGATGATCTGACTGATACATGGTGTGGACTGCATCATGTGGTCTACTTCCCTGAAGGGCAGTGTTCTGACACGACCCTGGAGTTGGTCAAGACATGTTGTGATGGGCTGGGTCTAATAGAGCTGTGTTGGCAGATGGGCATTTAGGAATATTTCTAAACAAATTAATAAGCTGTGTTGTGATTGCACATAAAATGTGTTGTGATGCCAGGTCTGCAACCCTGTGTTTGTGATGTGTGTAGTGTGTTGTGATGGGCGGGCCCTGTGTGTGAATTAAAGTGGACTGTCTGTGATGGGGCTCAGTAGTCTGCATGAGGCGGGTCTGGTCTGGTAAATATGTGCTGTGTTCCTATCTAGTGATGTGTTGTAGGGGTCTCTAGTAGAGCTGTGTTGTGATGGGCTCAGGTCATATGTAGGCTGACGATCTGACTGAGACATGGTTGTGATGGGGCATGGGTCTAGTTGTGCTGTCCTGAGGCAGGTGTTCTGAGGCGGGTCTGGTCTGGTAAATATGTGCTGTGTTGGGCCTGGTCTAGCTGTGTTGTGATGGGCTGGGTCTAGTTGAGCTGTGTTGTGATGGGACGGGTCTAGTAGTGCTGTCCTGAGGCGGGTCTGGTCTGGTAAATATGTGCTGTGTTGGGCCTGGTCTAGTAGAGCTGTGTTGTGATGGGACGGGTCTAGTTATGCTGTCCCTGTGATGGGCGGTCTGGTCTGGTCTAGTAGAGCTGTAGTGCTGTGTTGGGCCTGGTCTAGTAGAGCTGTGTTGTGATGGGACGGGTCTAGTTATGCTGTCCTGAGGCGGGTCTGGTCTGGTAAATATGTGCTGTGTTGGGCCTGGTCTAGTAGAGCTGTGTTGTGATAGGACGCCTGTGCTGTAATAAGCTGTCTGGCTCTTTTCTCCTCGGGATGGTGGAGGTACTGTTGTTTCAGAAGGTGGGGCGGGGGACCTTTGTTGCTGGGGTGATGGGTGTGGGGTCCCTGCCAAGTGTTGCATCCTTTAGGTCCTTGGCAAAGGTTCTGATACTGTCCTGATCAAGATGTATATTATCATATAATCATATAAGTGTTGACATGTCAGAGTGGGGTGGTGAGCCATTCTGACGTTGAGTAGTGAGGCACAGTCCACAGTGATCTGTTGATTTATTTTGTTGATCAACTTTCCTGGGAAGTCTTTTCTTGGTAGGAGGGTGGACACAACTATATTGGTTGTTGGGAACATAGCCTGTGCCTGTTCTGCCACTCTCCTCACTGCCCCAGACATTTTCACCTTTGGCATGAAGGTGGTTTGTGCCAGTGTGGATGATGATGTTGTCAGGGGTGTCAATCCTGGTCTGACTGAGTAGCTGCATTGCACTCTCAGTTGTAGGACACCAGTGAACTTATACACCTGGTGTCTAGGGAATAATCTTTCCTGGTTAAGAACTTCCCATTTGAATCCATTAGGATTGCAGTTGTGGGTGATTGTCTGGAGTGGAGCAGACTGGGAGGCTGGTATTCTGACCTGGGCTGGAGCAGACTGGGAGGCTGTTGGGGATGACCTGGGCTGGAAGACTGGGAGGCTGGTATTCCTGACCTGGGCTGGAGCAGACCGGGAGGCTGGTAGTGGGTTGACCTGGGCTGGAGCAGACTGAGAGAGGCTGTGGGTTGACCTGGGCTGGAGCAGACTGGTAGGCTGGTGCAGTGTCTGTCATCCAGGCTGTGTGGTGGAGGCCATGCTGGTCTCAGGTTCTGCTTGTGTTGTACCAAGCTGGTGGACATGTTCTCTGGGTGCAGAGGACACAATGACTCCTCTGCCGGTTGAGAGATTGTCAATGTACCTCTTTTGTTCGAGCTCCTTTCTTGTTGTGCTCAGATGATCTCTGAGGTCATCATTTGTCTGACTCAGTTTGTCCATTCTGCTTTCTAA
>NW_026285699.1:90000-102424 GCF_023373465.1 Oncorhynchus keta | reverse complement strand
CAAAGCTAAAACTCCGCTAACAAGCGCCAACTAGAAAAGATAAAAACAGCACCATTTTCGATCCTGGTAAAAGGAACACCCCCCTAGTAACCCTATCTACTACTACCCCTCAATAAAGATACAAGGTTCATACCCTCTAACACCACAAAAGACCTAAAAACCACGGCCACTACTTTTCCCTGCACATCGCACCTTACTGCATATAAACAACGTGACTCAACAAAAATCGGAGTAAAAATAACTCCACCACATTCAAAGACCTATAACCAGACCTATGGGTCACCCAGAACCCCAACTACAAATTCTATAGGAACCCACAGGTGTCCACTCTACCCTCTACCTTTCCTGGACCCACAGAACCTCACCTTCGGGTATTTCCAACCCCAAACCCCTACCAGAGCAGACCGCTCCCAACGCTAACACACAAGTTAATGGTGACACGTAGGTCAAATACACACTTTTCACAGGAGGATCTATCATACTTCTACACATCACAGGAACTCCACGTATGGCTCCTCTTGACCCCCAGGACTGCTAGTCCTACTTAAAATTCACCTGGTACCTCTCGGACACCTACAACCCAAACAGCACCCCAAAAGCAAAGAGTCTACTTCTCCTATACAATTCCCCACAGGGCTCAACGACAGAGGCCTTCCCAAAAACAAAACCTCTCTCACAACACCGTCTCTGACCTTAGCCCTGGCCCCTAACCCGAACTGCAGCCCCAGTTCCAACCCCTCTGTGTATGTGTGTGTGTATACATGTATCTGTACCTGACCTCATGTTGTTAACCCTGTCTGTCCCTTACAATTTATTGTGTCTTCTGTTTTGTCACACTCCACTCTTCATTTATACCAAATAACATTTGAAAAGCTTGTGTCACTACAAGGTTGAACATTTATCACATTGGGTCTCCATTGTATTATTATTAGATGTGCTTGACCTCCACTCTAACTGCGCATCCACTTTACTGCATCCCCATTCCACTCTCACCTATGTCTGATTCCTCCACACCACAGCCTGTTAGCGGCTGTCCTACCTAGTAACAGTACAGACCAATCGAAATAACCTAGACCGCATTCCCACACGCGCACACGGGAGAGTTAGCTCTCTTTGCAGCCTCAGGAGGAGACCACCGGACAGTTAGCATTTCGCTCCACACATCCAACCAGGACCACATTTAAGGCAAGTAAATTACACAGTACACCCTACGGTACATGTAGATATACATACATACATTTTTACTACTTTTTTGCACCTTTTATTTCAATTTTATTTGTATATTCTCCTCCCTGCTACCTGATGAAGCCGAGTAGGCAGAAACGCGTCGTGGCTGGGTTGCCCCTAGACCCGTGTGAGACTGTAAGGAAGGCAGATTCCACACGGACTTCGGGGTAACTCCTTTTGGCTACCCTTTTATTTTACACTTTGCTTTCCTTAATTGGACTTTTACACAGCTCTCATATATATATATGCACACACTAGGATGTAGTGGAGTGTGACTTTGTATGTTATCCCTCACACCACTTGTGGTGTTGTATGTGTATGCTTTTGTATATGTTAAAAATATATGTATAGGCACATTCCCTTTCATGTTTATGTATGTATGCATGTGTGCCCCCACCCCATCCTTGGTCCCAACCCTACTGACTGAGAGACACTGGCACTCAGCCATCGCAGGATAGGGCCCTTTTACCAGTAGGCTACCTTAAAAATAGATTAGTGGCCATTAGGACCGTAAACATAGATCTCTACTAGCATTTCAGAGATACCGTGACCACGGACTCTTAAACATTTACCTTAGATTTATCCTATATGATCCCTTTGATCCTGTACCAATAATCACTAGACAACCAATTTATATTTAACAAAACATTTAATGTTCTCCTCTTGGAGTTTCCTTGACCATGGACCCTTGACCAATAGGAAACCATTATAAACAAAAATAAATAAACAATAATATATATATTTTTAAATAAATAAATAAATAAATAAAAATAAGAAATTAAATTAAAAATATATAAAAAAATAAAATAAATAAATTAAAAAAAAAAAATAACAATAAATAAATACATATTTAAAAAAAAAAAAAAAAAAAAAAAAAAAGGAATATAATATGTGGTTATATCAATTTTTTTTTCAGGTTTCTTGAACTCAGGGTTACCATGACCATGGACCCTTTGATGCAAAGAAACTACAAAATAGAATCTAAATAGCTAAATGTTAATTACCAAGAACCCTCACCTTCTCACCATCCTTCCAAATCTACCTCACCCAAGATACCCACCAGCACCCCCAACGGACGAGAACCTGTTTTCTCCAACTACTCTGGGGGCACGGTTTTGTCGACTCCCCCGCAGCGAGCAGACCCTAAGCAATCAGGCCCAACCATACACCAAGCAAGAAGAAGGGAGGAAATGGTAGACCGGACTCCTCCGGGACCCCTCTGGGGCCTGTTGGCAGACCTATCGGCTCAACCCTCCCAGCCCCCTTACACACGGGAGACTCACGTAACGCGCTGGACCACTATCTACCCCAGATTAGATCTGGATTGGCAGTTTGTTCAGTAGCGCGTGTTTCATCCTAGCGGGTTGGGATACCCAAAAGAGGGGCTTTTGGGTTATGCGCTGCGGCTGGAGGATCGCGTCTGCCGAATAACCCCTGGGGTGCCCAGATAATGTCTGGCGAGGTATCGGACCCCGCAGAGGAATTTCCCACTGGGGGACCCCTTACCCCGCCGCACTTAGCCTGGACAACCGAACCATTTTTTTACCTGGACTACGAACCAATTCACTGTCTAGGGATGATATACCTCTGGAAATGTTACGATCCTGGAAGGGAGTAATTCCACTGGTCACTATTACCCAAAACCTCTGAATTACCTACGACTGAGATGGTGTGGATGGAAACACCCAATTAACTTCTACTACTGCCGGACGTTTCATACGTAAGCCAGAGAAGGTTTGCCGGTTTCTAAACCCTCCATACACCGACCGGAACACAGGATGCGACTCCAGGGGCGGATGCATGACAACCCTATAGAGGGCTCGCCTTCTGGGTTTTTGTCTGCTCAAACCACTGGCTGTTATAGACTGACCACTTGACAGGGACACATGGCAACCGACTGAGGTCCGGACCTGCACAAGGTACGCAACTCGATGGTTTTGCCTGATCCTACGCCGAGTATACCCATACAGACCAGCTGGATTCGACTAGACATGGGTTGATTTGGAATTAGGATCCTGGAAGGGAATAATTCCCAATCATACACATGATTGAAAACATCCAGGACCAAAGACTGACGAACACTGAAGTGGATACATAGACAACATGGAGCTAAAGAAGAAGGATCCGTAAGGGAGTAAAACTCCTAGGTTGCACTATGCTTTCCACCTCCGTTGACATAGCGGACCTGGACATCATGATCATACCACTCGACATGGACACATGGCAACCAACCGAGGACCGGACCTGCATAAGGGACGCAACTCAAGGGCTTTGCCTGATCCTAAGTTGAGTTGACAGACCTACCTAAACTTAACCTTTTCTATACCTTACCCTAACCCTAACCCTAACCCTAACCTTAACCATCCCAAAACCCATACCTAAACTTAACCTTTTCTATACCTTACCCTAACCCTAACCCTAACCTTAACCATCCCAAAACCCATACCTAAACTTAACCCTTACCTTAACCCTTCTTAACCATATCTTACCCTAACCCTAAACCCTAACCTTAACCATTCTAAAAACTATACCTAACCCTAACCCCACAGACAGACAGTCCTTTAACCCAACCAACGGGTTAATCTACAAGTGGGCTACCATGGGGCCTACGACTTTGGCCGGCCGCGCCCGTACCCTCCGACCCGCGCGTATATGATGTGGAGTGCAACCCCTCCCTTCCCCCCTCCGGTTTCCACGTGTCAGAGATGGAAGTGGATCAACCGACTCAAAACTAGAAACCAAACACATGGCGAGTCACCGCTGCGTTGCCGGATGTAGGGTATGGACGCAGCAAGCCAAGGATATTTTATCCCTTACACTGACTGGGATCCTCCCAAATCCGGCCTTTTACAAGGGTTTTTTTTCCTCCACCCTTGTACCCTCTGGACTGGTTTGATGGTGAATAGGTTAAAAATAATCATTAGATTATATACCAACCAAAATAACCATACTCTACTCCTGACCCCTGGATGCACACCACCCTTTTTTTTCAACCCAAAAGCCTTTTTTTGATGAACACTACCACCCCCCTTTTTTTTCAACAAAAGGAATCCCCCCCCCCCCTTTTTTTATATTTTTTTATTTATTTATTTATTTATTTATTTATTTTTTTTTTTTTCAACGAAAGAAGACCCCTACTCAAAGATTTTACCTTTTTCTACCAAAGAGGATTTCTTCTCAAAGATCCCCCCTCTTTTACTCAAGACAAAGGTTTTTTCAAGACACTACCCTTTTTCAACCAAAGAGGATTCTCCCAAAGATACCAACTTTTTTACTCAAGACCAAAGGTTTTTTTCCCAAGACACCCCCCTTTTTTTAGCTAAAGACAAAGACCTTTTTCTACAAAGAACTGGACTTACTACACTGACACAGGTGTAAGAGACTTTTTACCCATCCTGACGAACGTATTTCCAACTTAGGAGCAAAAAGAAACTAAATTATAAGATAGGTCCAACCCACTCACACCTCTGCACCATACACAAACAAACCAAAAACCTAGGTAAGACCCCACCCATAAAAAAACTTGAAACAGCATAAAAAAGCTTTTTCGGATCCCTACATCCCATAATCCAAGTGGACTTGAACACCGCAAAACAGCCAAATCTACCGCATATTCGGGAACCCAAGTGGACACGAACGCGATCAAAGCTAAAACTCCGCTAACAAGCGCCAACTAGAAAAGATAAAAACAGCACCATTTTCGATCCTGGTAAAAGGAACACCCCCTAGTAACCCTATCTACTACTACCCCTCAATAAAGATACAAGGTTCATACCCTCTAACACCACAAAAAGACCTAAAAACCACGGCCACTACTTTTCCCTGCACATCGCACCTTACTGCATATAAACAACGTGACTCAACAAAAATCGGAGTAAAAATAACTCCACCACATTCAAAGACCTATAACCAGACCTATGGGTCACCCAGAACCCCAACTACAAATTCTATAGGAACCCACAGGTGTCCACTCTACCCTCTACCTTTCCTGGACCCACAGAACCTCACCTTCGGGTATTTCCAACCCCAAACCCCCTACCAGAGCAGACCGCTCCCAACGCTAACACACAAGTTAATGGTGACACGTAGGTCAAATACACACTTTTCACAGGAGGATCTATCATACTTCTACACATCACAGGAACTCCACGTATGGCTCCTCTTGACCCCCAGGACTGCTAGTCCTACTTAAAATTCACCTGGTACCTCTCGGACACCTACAACCCAAACAGCACCCCAAAAGCAAAGAGTCTACTTCTCCTATACAATTCCCCACAGGGCTCAACGACAGAGGCCTTCCCAAAAACAAAACCTCTCTCACAACACCGTCTCTGACCTTAGCCCTGGCCCCTAACCCGAACTGCAGCCCCAGTTCCAACCCCTCTGTGTATGTGTGTGTGTATACATGTATCTGTACCTGACCTCATGTTGTTAACCCTGTCTGTCCCTTACAATTTATTGTGTCTTCTGTTTTGTCACACTCCACTCTTCATTTATACCAAATAACATTTGAAAAGCTTGTGTCACTACAAGGTTGAACATTTATCACATTGGGTCTCCATTGTATTATTATTAGATGTGCTTGACCTCCACTCTAACTGCGCATCCACTTTACTGCATCCCCATTCCACTCTCACCTATGTCTGATTCCTCCACACCACAGCCTGTTAGCGGCTGTCCTACCTAGTAACAGTACAGACCAATCGAAATAACCTAGACCGCATTCCCACACGCGCACACGGGAGAGTTAGCTCTCTTTGCAGCCTCAGGAGGAGACCACCGGACAGTTAGCATTTCGCTCCACACATCCAACCAGGACCACATTCAAGGCAAGTAAATTACACAGTACACCCTACGGTACATGTAGATATACATACATACATTTTTACTACTTTTTGCACCTTTTATTTCAATTTTATTTGTATATTCTCCTCCCTGCTACCTGATGAAGCCGAGTAGGCAGAAACGCGTCGTGGCTGGGTTGCCCCTAGACCCGTGTGAGACTGTAAGGAAGGCAGATTCCACACGGACTTCGGGGTAACTCCTTTTGGCTACCCTTTTATTTTACACTTTGCTTTCCTTAATTGGACTTTTACACAGCTCTCATATATATATATGCACACACTAGGATGTAGTGGAGTGTGACTTTGTATGTTATCCCTCTCACCACTTGTGGTGTTGTATGTGTATGCTTTTGTATATGTTAAAAATATATGTATAGGCACATTCCCTTTCATGTTTATGTATGTATGCATGTGTGCCCCCACCCCATCCTTGGTCCCAACCCTACTGACTGAGAGACACTGGCACTCAGCCATCGCAGGATAGGGCCCTTTTACCAGTAGGCTACCTTAAAAATAGATTAGTGGCCATTAGGACCGTAAACATAGATCTCTACTAGCATTTCAGAGATACCGTGACCACGGACTCTTAAACATTTACCTTAGATTTATCCTATATGATCCCTTTGATCCTGTACCAATAATCACTAGACAACCAATTTATATTTAACAAAACATTTAATGTTCTCCTCTTGGAGTTTCCTTGACCATGGACCCTTGACCAATAGGAAACCATTATAAACAAAAATAAATAAACAATAATATATATATTTTTTAAATAAATAAATAAATAAAAAATAAGAAATTAAATTAAAAATATATAAAAAAAATAAAATAAATAAATTAAAAAAAAATAACAATAAATAAATACATATTTATAAAAAATAAAAAAAAAAAAGGAATATAATATGTGGTTATATCAATTTTTTTTCCAGGTTTCTTGAACTCAGGGTTACCATGACCATGGACCCTTTGATGCAAAGAAACTACAAAATAGAATCTAAATAGCTAAATGTTAATTACCAAGAACCCTCACCTTCTCACCATCCTTCCAAATCTACCTCACCCAAGATACCCACCAGCACCCCCAACGGACGAGAACCTGTTTTCTCCAACTACTCTGGGGGCACGGTTTTGTCGACTCCCCCGCAGCGAGCAGACCCTAAGCAATCAGGCCCAACCATACACCAAGCAAGAAGAAGGGAGGAAATGGTAGACCGGACTCCTCCGGGACCCCTCTGGGGCCTGTTGGCAGACCTATCGGCTCAACCCTCCCAGCCCCCTTACACACGGGAGACTCACGTAACGCGCTGGACCACTATCTACCCCAGATTAGATCTGGATTGGCAGTTTGTTCAGTAGCGCGTGTTTCATCCTAGCGGGTTGGGATACCCAAAAGAGGGGCTTTTGGGTTATGCGCTGCGGCTGGAGGATCGCGTCTGCCGAATAACCCCTGGGGTGCCCAGATAATGTCTGGCGAGGTATCGGACCCCGCAGAGGAATTTCCCACTGGGGGACCCCTTACCCCGCCGCACTTAGCCTGGACAACCGAACCATTTTTTTACCTGGACTACGAACCAATTCACTGTCTAGGGATGATATACCTCTGGAAATGTTACGATCCTGGAAGGGAGTAATTCCACTGGTCACTATTACCCAAAACCTCTGAATTACCTACGACTGAGATGGTGTGGATGGAAACACCCAATTAACTTCTACTACTGCCGGACGTTTCATACGTAAGCCAGAGAAGGTTTGCCGGTTTCTAAACCCTCCATACACCGACCGGAACACAGGATGCGACTCCAGGGGCGGATGCATGACAACCCTATAGAGGGCTCGCCTTCTGGGTTTTTGTCTGCTCAAACCACTGGCTGTTATAGACTGACCACTTGACAGGGACACATGGCAACCGACTGAGGTCCGGACCTGCACAAGGTACGCAACTCGATGGTTTTGCCTGATCCTACGCCGAGTATACCCATACAGACCAGCTGGATTCGACTAGACATGGGTTGATTTGGAATTAGGATCCTGGAAGGGAATAATTCCCAATCATACACATGATTGAAAACATCCAGGACCAAAGACTGACGAACACTGAAGTGGATACATAGACAACATGGAGCTAAAGAAGGGATCCGTAAGGGAGTAAAACTCCTAGGTTGCACTATGCTTTCCACCTCCGTTGACATAGCGGACCTGGACATCATGATCATACCACTCGACATGGACACATGGCAACCAACCGAGGACCGGACCTGCATAAGGGACGCAACTCAAGGGCTTTGCCTGATCCTAAGTTGAGTTGACAGACCTACCTAAACTTAACCTTTTCTATACCTTACCCTAACCCTAACCCTAACCCTAACCTAACCATCCCAAAACCCATACCTAAACTTAACCTTTTCTATACCTTACCCTAACCCTAACCCTAACCTTAACCATCCCAAAACCCATACCTAAACTTAACCCTTACCTTAACCCTTCTTAACCATATCTTACCCTAACCCTAAACCCTAACCTTAACCATTCTAAAACTATACCTAACCCTAACCCCACAGACAGACAGTCCTTTAACCCAACCAACGGGTTAATCTACAAGTGGGCTACCATGGGGCCTACGACTTTGGCCGGCCGCGCCCGTACCCTCCGACCCGCGCGTATATGATGTGGAGTGCAACCCCTCCCTTCCCCCCTCCGGTTTCCACGTGTCAGAGATGGAAGTGGATCAACCGACTCAAAACTAGAAACCAAACACATGGCGAGTCACCGCTGCGTTGCCGGATGTAGGGTATGGACGCAGCAAGCCAAGGATATTTTATCCCTTACACTGACTGGGATCCTCCCAAATCCGGCCTTTTACAAGGGTTTTTTCCTCCACCCTTGTACCCTCTGGACTGGTTTGATGGTGAATAGGTTAAAAATAATCATTAGATTATATACCAACCAAAATAACCATACTCTACTCCTGACCCCTGGATGCACACCACCCTTTTTTCAACCCAAAAGCCTTTTTTGATGAACACTACCACCCCCCTTTTTTTCAACAAAAGGAATCCCCCACCCCCTTTTTTTTTATTTTATTTTTTTTATTTATTTTTTTTTTTTTTTTTTTTTTTCAACGAAAGAAGACCCCTACTCAAAGATTTTACCTTTTTCTACCAAAGAGGATTTCTTCTCAAAGATCCCCCCTCTTTTACTCAAGACAAAGGTTTTTTCAAGACACTACCCTTTTTCAACCAAAGAGGATTCTCCCAAAGATACCAACTTTTTTACTCAAGACCAAAGGTTTTTTTTCCCAAGACACCCCCCTTTTTTAGCTAAAGACAAAGACCTTTTTCTCTACAAAGAACTGGACTTACTACACTGACACAGGTGTAAGAGACTTTTTACCCATCCTGACGAACGTATTTCCAACTTAGGAGCAAAAAGAAACTAAATTATAAGATAGGTCCAACCCACTCACACCTCTGCACCATACACAAACAAACCAAAACCTAGGTAAGACCCCCACCCATAAAAAAACTTGAAACAGCATAAAAAGCTTTTTCGGATCCCTACATCCCATAATCCAAGTGGACTTGAACACCGCAAAACAGCCAAATCTACCGCATATTCGGGAACCCAAGTGGACACGAACGCGATCAAAGCTAAAACTCCGCTAACAAGCGCCAACTAGAAAAGATAAAAACAGCACCATTTTCGATCCTGGTAAAAGGAACACCCCCTAGTAACCCTATCTACTACTACCCTCAATAAAGATACAAGGTTCATACCCTCTAACACCACAAAAAGACCTAAAAACCACGGCCACTACTTTTCCCTGCACATCGCACCTTACTGCATATAAACAACGTGACTCAACAAAAAATCGGAGTAAAAATAACTCCACCACATTCAAAGACCTATAACCAGACCTATGGGTCACCCAGAACCCCAACTACAAATTCTATAGGAACCCACAGGTGTCCACTCTACCCTCTACCTTTCCTGGACCCACAGAACCTCACCTTCGGGTATTTCCAACCCCAAACCCCCTACCAGAGCAGACCGCTCCCAACGCTAACACACAAGTTAATGGTGACACGTAGGTCAAATACACACTTTTCACAGGAGGATCTATCATACTTCTACACATCACAGGAACTCCACGTATGGCTCCTCTTGACCCCCAGGACTGCTAGTCCTACTTAAAATTCACCTGGTACCTCTCGGACACCTACAACCCAAACAGCACCCCAAAAGCAAAGAGTCTACTTCTCCTATACAATTCCCCACAGGGCTCAACGACAGAGGCCTTCCCAAAAACAAAACCTCTCTCACAACACCGTCTCTGACCTTAGCCCTGGCCCCTAACCCGAACTGCAGCCCCAGTTCCAACCCCTCTGTGTATGTGTGTGTGTATACATGTATCTGTACCTGACCTCATGTTGTTAACCCTGTCTGTCCCTTACAATTTATTGTGTCTTCTGTTTTGTCACACTCCACTCTTCATTTATACCAAATAACATTTGAAAAGCTTGTGTCACTACAAGGTTGAACATTTATCACATTGGGTCTCCATTGTATTATTATTAGATGTGCTTGACCTCCACTCTAACTGCGCATCCACTTTACTGCATCCCCATTCCACTCTCACCTATGTCTGATTCCTCCACACCACAGCCTGTTAGCGGCTGTCCTACCTAGTAACAGTACAGACCAATCGAAATAACCTAGACCGCATTCCCACACGCGCACACGGGAGAGTTAGCTCTCTTTGCAGCCTCAGGAGGAGACCACCGGACAGTTAGCATTTCGCTCCACACATCCAACCAGGACCACATTTAAGGCAAGTAAATTACACAGTACACCCTACGGTACATGTAGATATACATACATACATTTTTACTACTTTTTGCACCTTTTATTTCAATTTTATTTGTATATTCTCCTCCCTGCTACCTGATGAAGCCGAGTAGGCAGAAACGCGTCGTGGCTGGGTTGCCCCTAGACCCGTGTGAGACTGTAAGGAAGGCAGATTCCACACGGACTTCGGGGTAACTCCTTTTGGCTACCCTTTTATTTTACACTTTGCTTTCCTTAATTGGACTTTTACACAGCTCTCATATATATATATGCACACACTAGGATGTAGTGGAGTGTGACTTTGTATGTTATCCCTCACACCACTTGTGGTGTTGTATGTGTATGCTTTTGTATATGTTAAAAATATATGTATAGGCACATTCCCTTTCATGTTTATGTATGTATGCATGTGTGCCCCCACCCCATCCTTGGTCCCAACCCTACTGACTGAGAGACACTGGCACTCAGCCATCGCAGGATAGGGCCCTTTTACCAGTAGGCTACCTTAAAAATAGATTAGTGGCCATTAGGACCGTAAACATAGATCTCTACTAGCATTTCAGAGATACCGTGACCACGGACTCTTAAACATTTACCTTAGATTTATCCTATATGATCCCTTTGATCCTGTACCAATAATCACTAGACAACCAATTTATATTTAACAAAACATTTAATGTTCTCCTCTTGGAGTTTCCTTGACCATGGACCCTTGACCAATAGGAAACCATTATAAACAAAAATAAATAAACAATAATATATATTTTTAAATAAATAAATAAATAAATAAAAAAAATAAGAAATTAAATTAAAAATATATAAAAATAAAATAAATAAATTTAAAAAAAAATAACAATAAATAAATACATATTTAAAAAAAAAAAAAAAAAAAAAAAAGGAATATAATATGTGGTTATATCAATTTTTTTTTCCAGGTTTCTTGAACTCAGGGTTACCATGACCATGGACCCTTTGATGCAAAGAAACTACAAAATAGAATCTAAATAGCTAAATGTTAATTACCAAGAACCCTCACCTTCTCACCATCCTTCCAAATCTACCTCACCCAAGATACCCACCAGCACCCCCAACGGACGAGAACCTGTTTTCTCCAACTACTCTGGGGGCACGGTTTTGTCGACTCCCCCGCAGCGAGCAGACCCTAAGCAATCAGGCCCAACCATACACCAAGCAAGAAGAAGGGAGGAAATGGTAGACCGGACTCCTCCGGGACCCCTCTGGGGCCTGTTGGCAGACCTATCGGCTCAACCCTCCCAGCCCCCTTACACACGGGAGACTCACGTAACGCGCTGGACCACTATCTACCCCAGATTAGATCTGGATTGGCAGTTTGTTCAGTAGCGCGTGTTTCATCCTAGCGGGTTGGGATACCCAAAAGAGGGGCTTTTGGGTTATGCGCTGCGGCTGGAGGATCGCGTCTGCCGGAATAACCCCTGGGGTGCCCAGATAATGTCTGGCGAGGTATCGGACCCCGCAGAGGAATT